>NW_027077477.1:0-127500 GCF_963924675.1 Phocoena phocoena
TAAACCGTCCCCGTTCCCTAACCCTAACCCTAAATCTTACCCGAAGCCTAACCCTAACCCGTCCCATAAACCTATCACGTACGCTAACACTAAGCCATACCCTAACATGTACGCTCACCCTAAACCGTGGTCGTACCCTAACCTGTCCCATAAACCGTCCCCGTCCACTAACCCTAACCCTAACCCTATCCCTACCCCTTACCTGAAGCCTTACCCTAACCCGTCACCTAATACTAACCCGTACGCTAACACTAATCCATACCCTAACTTGTACGCTCACACTAAACTGTTGTCATACGCTAACCTGTACCCTAAACCATCCCCGTCCCCTAACCCTAAACGTAACCCTAACCCTAACACTTACCCGAAGCCTTACCCTAAGCCGTCCCCTAATCCTAACCCGTACGCTAACACTAACCCATACCCTAACACGTATGCTCACCCTAAACCGTTTTCGTACCCTAACCTGTCACCTAAACCGTCCCCGTCCCCGTCCCCTAACCCTAACCCTAACCGTAACCCTAACCCTTACCCGAAGCCTTACACTAACCCGTCCCCTAAACCTAACACGTACGCTAACACTAACCCGTACCATAACACGTACGCTCACCCTAAAACGTTGTTGAACCCTAACCTGTACCCTAAACCGTCCCCGTCCCCTAACCCTAACCCTAACCCTAACCCTTACCCGAAGCCTTACCCTAACCCGTCCCCTAATCCTAACCCGTACGCTAACACTAACCCATACCCTAACACGTACGCTCAGAATAAATCGTTGTCGTAACCTAACCTGTCCCCTAAACCGTCCCCGTCCCCTAACACTAACCCTAACCCTATCCCTAACCCTAACACTTATCCGAAGCCTTACCCTAACCCGTTCCCTAATCCTAAACCGTACGCTAACACTAACCCGTACCCTAACACATACGCTCACCCTAAACCATTGGTGTACACTAAACTGTCCCCTAAACCGTCCCCGTACCCTAACACTAACCCTAACCCTAACCCTAACCCTAAACCTTACCCGAAGCCTTACCCTAAACCGTCCCCTAATCCTAAACTGTACGCTAACACTAACCCATACCCTAACACGTACGCTCACCCTAAACCATTGTCGTACCCTAACCTCTCCCCTAAACCGTCCCCATCCCCGTCCCCTAACCCTAACCCTAACCCTAACCCTAACCCTTACCCGAAGCCTTACCCTAATCTGTCCCCTAATCCTAAACCGTACACTAACACTAACCTGTACCCTAACACGTACGCTCACCCTAAACCGTTGTCGTACCCTGACCTGTCCCTTAAACCATCCCCGTCCCCTAACCCTAACCCTAACCCTAATACTTACCCGAAGTCTTACACTCACCCGACACCTAATCCTAACGCGTACGCTAACACTAACCTGTACCCTAACACGTACGCTCACCCTAAACCGTTGTCGAACCCTAACCTCTCCCATAAACTGTCCCCGTCCCCTAACCATAACCGTAACCCTAAACCTTACCCGAAGCCTTAGACTAACCCGTAGCCTAATCCTAACCCGTACGCTAACCCTAACCCATACCCTAACAGGTACGCTCTCCCTAAATTGTGGTCGTACCCTAACCTATACCCTAAACTGTACTCGCCCGTTAACCCTAACCCTAACCCTAAATCTTACCCGTAGCCTTAACCTAACCCGTCCCTTAATCTTAACCCGTACGCTAACACTAACCCATACCCTAACACGTACGCGCACCCTAAACCATTGTCGTACCTTAACCTGTCCCCTAAACCGTTCCCGTCCCATAACCCTAACCCTAAACCTAACCCAAACCCTCACCCGAAGCCTTACCCTAACCCGTACCCTAATCCTAACTCGTACGCTAACACTAAACTGTACCCTAACACCTACGCTCACCCTAAACTGTTGTTGTACACTATCCTGTCCCCTAAACCGTCATGGTCCCCTAACCCTAACCCTAACCCAAACCCTAACCCTAACCCTAACCCTTACCCGAAGCCTTACCCTAACCCCTCGCCTAATCCTAACACGTACGCTAACACTAACCCGTACCCTAACACGTACAATCATCCTAAAACATTGTCGTACCCTAAACTGTCCCCTAAACCGTCCCCAACACCTAACCCTAACACTAACCCTAACCCTAATCCTAACCCTAACCCGTACCCGAAGCCTTACCCTAACCCGTCACATAATCCTAACCCGTACGCTAACACTAACCCGTACCCTAACACGTACCCTCACCCTAAACGGTTGTCGTACCCTAAACTGTCCCCTAAACCGTCCCCGTCCCTTAACCCTAACCCTAACCCTAACCCTAACCCTTACCCGAAGCCTTACCCTAACACATTCCCTAATCCTAACCCGTACGCTAACACTAACCCGTACCCTAACACGTACGCTCACCCTAAACCGTTGTCGTACCATAACATGTCCCCTAAACCGTCCCTGTCCCCTAACCCTAACCCTAACCCTAACCCTAACCCTAACACTTACCCGAAGCCTTACCCTAACCCGTCTCCTAATCCTAACCCGTATGCTAAAACTAACCCATAACCTAACATGTACGCTCACCCTAAACCTAGTCGTACCCTAACCTATACACTAAACCGTCCCTGTCCCCTAACCCTAACCCCAACCCTAACCCTAAACGTTACCCGCAGCCTTACCATAACCCGTGCCCTAAACCTAACCCGTGCCCTAACACTAACCAGTACCCAAACACGTACGCTTAACCTAAACCCATGTCGTACACTAACCTGTCCCCTAAACTGTCCCCGTCCTCTAACCCTAACCCTAACCCTAACCCTAACCCTAGCCCTTACCCTAAGCCTTATGCTAACCCGTCTCCTAATCCTAACCCGTACGCTAACAGTAACACGTACCGTAACACGTACGCTCACGCTAAACCATTGTCATAACGTAACCTGTCCCCTAAACCATTCCCACCCCCTAACCCTAACCCTAACCCTAACCCTAACCCTAACCCTAACCCTAACCCTAAACATAGCCCTTACCAGAAGCCTTACCCTAACCCGTCCCCTAATCCTAACCTGTATGCTAACACTAACCCGTACCCTAACACGTACGCTCACCCTAAACCATTGTCGTACCCTAACCTGTCCAATAAACCGTCCGCATACCCTAACCCTAACCCTAAACCTAAACCTAACCCTAACCCTAACCCTAACCCTAACCCTTACCCGAAGCCTTACACTAACCCGTCCCCTAATCCTAACCCGTACACTAACACTATCCCTTAACCTAACACGTACGCTCACCTTAAACTGTTATCGTACCCTAACCTGTCCCCTAAACCGTCCCCGTCCCCATCCCCTAACCCTAACCCTAAACCTAACCCTAACCCTTACCCGAAGCCTTATTCTTACCCGTCCCCTAATCCTACTCCGTACGTTAACACTAACCCGTACCCTAACACGTACGCTCACCCTAAACCGTTGTTGTACCCTAAACTGTCCCCTAAACCGTCCGCGTCCCCTAACCCTAACACTAACACTAACCCTAATCCTTACCCGAAGCCTTACCCTAACCCGTCCCCTAATACTAACCCGTACGCTAACAATAACACGTACCCTAACATGTACGCTCACACTAAACCATTATCGTACACTAACCTGTCCCCTAAACCGTCCCCGTCCCATAACCCTAAACCTAACCCTTACCCGAAGCCTTGCCCGAAGCCTTACCCTAACCCGTCCCCTAGTCATAACGCGTACGCTAACACTAACCAGTACCCTAACACGTACGCTCACCCTATACCGTTGTCGTACCCTAACCTGTCCTCTAAAACGTCCCCATCCCCTAACCCTAAACCTAGCCCTAATTCTATCCCTAACACTTACCCGAAGCCTTACACTAACCCGTCCCCAAATCCTAACGCGTACGCTAACACTAACCAGTACCGTAACACGTACGCTCACCCTAAACCGTTGTCTTACCCTAACCTGTCCCCTAAACCGTCCCCATCCCCTAACACTAACCCTAACCCTAATTCTAACACTAACCCTTACCCGAAGCCTTACCCTAACCCGTCCCCTAATCCTAACCCGTACGCTAACACTAACCAGTACCCTAACACGTACGCTCACCCTATACCGTTGTCGTACCCTAACCTGTCCTCTAAAACGTCCCCATCCCCTAACCCTAAACCTAGCCCTAATTCTATCCCTAACACTTACCCGAAGCCTTACACTAACCCGTCCCCTAATCCTAACGCGTACGCTAACACTAACCAGTACCGTAACACGTACGCTCACCCTAAACCGTTGTCTTACCCTAACCTGTCCCCTAAACCGTCCCCATCCCCTAACACTAACCCTAACCCTAATTCTAACACTAACCCTTACCCGAAGCCTTACCCTAACCCGTCCCCTAATCCTAACCCGTACGCTAACACTAACCCGTACCCTAACACGTACGCTCACCCGAAACCTTTGTCTTACACTAACCTGTCCCCTAAACCGTCCCCGTCCCCGTCCCCATCCCCTAACCCTAACCGTAACCCTACCCCTATCCCTTACCCAAAGCCTTACACTAACCCTTCCCCTAATCCTAAACCGTACGCTAACACTAACGCGTACCTTAACACGTACGCTCACCCTAAACCATTGTCGTAACATAACATGTCCCCTAAACCGTCCCCGTCCCCTAACACTAACCCTAACCCTAACCCTAACCCTAATCGTTACCCGAAGCCTTAACCTAACACATTCCCTAATCCTAACCCGTATGCTAACACTAACCCGTACACTAACACGTACACTCACCCTTAAACATTGTCGTACCCTAACATGTTCCCTAAACCGTCCCCGTCACCTAACCCTAACCCTAACCCAAACCCTAACCCTTACCCGAAGCCTTACACTAAGCCGTCCCCTAATCCTAACCCATACACTAACACTAAATCGTACCCTAGCATGTGCGCTCACCCTAAACAGCTGTTGCACCCTAACCTGTCCCCTAAACTGTCCCTGACCCCTAACACTAACCCTAACCCAACCCTAACCCTAAACCCAACCCTTACCCGAAGCCTTACCCTAACCCGTCCCCTAATCCTAACCCGTACGCCAACACAAACCCATACCCTAAGACGTAAGCTCACCCTAAAGTGTTGTCGTACCCTAACCTGTCCGCTAAACCGTCCCGGTCCCCTAACCCTAACGCTAACCTTAAAACTAACCATAAACCTTACCCGAAGCCTTACACTAACCCGTCCCGTAATCTTAACCCGTACGCTAACACTAACACATACCCTAACACTTACGCTCAGCCTAAACCGTTGTCGTACACGAAACTGTCCCCTAATCCGTCCCCGTCCCCTAACACTAACCCTAAACCTAACCCTAACCCTAACCCTTACCGGAAGCCTTACCCTAACCCGTCCCCTAATCCTAAACCGTACGCAAACACTAACCCATACCCTAACACATACACTCACCCTAAACCATTGTCGTACACTAACCTGTCCCCTAAACCGTCCCCATCCCCTAACACTAACCCTAACCCTAACTCTAACCCTAACCCTTACCCGAAGCCTTACCCTAAGCTGTACCCTAATCCTAACACGTACGCTAACACTAACCCGTACCCTAACACGTACGCTCACCCTAAACCTTTGTCGTACACTAACCTGTCCCCTAAACCGCCCCCGTCCCCTAACCCTAACCCTAAACCTAAACCTAACCCTATGCCTAACCATTAGCCTTAACCGAAGCCTTACCCTAACCCGTCCAATAATCCGAACCCGTACGCTAACACTAACCCGTACCATAACACGTACGCTAACCCTAAACCGTTCTCGTAACCTAACCTGTCCCCTAAAATGTCCCTGTCGCCTAACACTAACCCTAAACATTACCCGAAGCCTTACCCTAACCCGTTCCCTAATCCTAACCCGTACGTTTACACTAACCCGTACCCTAACACGTTCGCTCATCCTATACCGTTGTCGTAACCTAACATGACCCCAAAATCGTCCCCATAACCTAACCCTAATCCTAACCCTAACCCTTACCCGAAGCCTTATCCTAACCCGTCCCCTAATCCTAAACCGTATGCTAACATTAACCCATACCCTAACACGTACGCTCACACTAAACCCTTGTCGTACCCTAACCTGTCCGCTAAACCGTCCCTGTCCCCTAACCCTAACCCTAACCCTAAACCTAACCCTAACCCTTACCCGAAGCCTTACGCTATCCCGACCCCTAATCCTAACCCGTACGCTAACACTATCCCGTACCCTAACACGTACGCACACCCTAAAACGTTGTCCTACCCTAACCTGTCCCCTAAACCGTCCCCGTCCCCTAACACTAACCCTAACCCTAAACCTAACCCTAACCCTTACCCGAAGCCTTACCCTAACACATTCCCTAATCCTAACCCGTACGCTTACACTAACCCGTACCCTAACACGTACGCTCACCCTAAACCGTTGTCGTACCATAACATGTCCCGTAAACCGTCCCTGTCCCCTAACCCTAAACCTAACCCTAACCCTAACACTTACCCGAAGCCTTACCCTAACCCGTCTCCTAATCCTAACCCGTATGCTAAAACTAACCCATACCCTAACATGTACGCTCACCCTAAACCTAGTCGTACCCTAACCTATCCACTAAACCGTCCCTGTCCCCTAACCCTAACCCCAACCCTAACCCTAAACGTTACCCGCAGCCTTACCATAACCCGTGCCCTAAACCTAACCCGTGCCCTAACACTAACCAGTACCCAAACACGTACGTTTAACCTAAACCCATGTCGTACACTAACCTGTCCCCTAAACTGTCCCCGTCCTCTAACCCTAACCCTAACCCTAACCCTAACCCTAGCCCTTACCCTAAGCCTTACGCTAACCCGTCTCCTAATCCTAACCCGTACGCTAACAGTAACACGTACCGTAACACGTACGCTCACCCTAAACCGTTGTCATAACGTAACCTGTCCCCTAAACCGTTCCCACCCCCTAACCCTAACCCTAACCCTAACCCTAACCCTAACCCTAACCCTAAACACAGCCCTTACCCGAAGCCTTACCCTAACCCGTCCCCTAATCCTAACCTGTATGCTAACACTAACCCGTACCCTAACACGTACGCTCACCCTAAACCATTGTCGTACCCTAACCTGTCCAATAAACCGTCCGCATACCCTAACCCTAACCCTACACCTAACACTAACCCTAACCCTAACCCTAACCCTAACCCTTACCCGAAGCCTTACACTAACCCGTCCCCTAATCCTAACCCGTACACTAACACTATCCCTTACCCTAACACGTACGCTCACCTTAAACTGTTATCGTACCCTAACCTGTCCCCTAAACCGTCCCCGTCCCCATCCCCTAACCCTAACCTTAAACCTAACCCTAACACTTTCCCGAAGCCTTATTCTTACCCGTCCCCTAATCCTACTCCGTACGTTAACACTAACCCGTACCCTAACACGTACGCTCAACCTAAATCGTTGTTGTACCCTAAACTGTCCCCTAAACCGTCTGCGTCCCCTAACCCTAACACTAACACTAACCCTAATCCTTACCCGAAGCCTGACCCTAACCCGTCCCCTAATACTAACCCGTACGCTAACAATAACACGTACCCTAACATGTACGCTCACATTAAACCATTATCGTACCCAAACCTGTCCCCTAAACCGTCCCCGTCCCCTAACCCTAAACCTAACCCTTACCCGAAGCCTTACCCGAAGCCTTACCCTAACCCGTCCCCTAATCATAACGCGTACGCTAACACTAACAAGTACCCTAACACGTACGCTCACCCTATACCGTTGTCGTACCATAACCTGTCCTCTAAAACGTCCCCATCCCCTAACCCTAACCCTAGCCCTAATTCTATCCCTAACACTTACCCGAAGCCTTACACTAACCCGTCCCCTAATCCTAACGCATACGCTAACACTAACCAGTACCGTAACACGTACGCTCACCCTACACCGTTGTCTTACACTAACCTGTCCCCTAAACCGTCCCCATCCCCTAACCCTAACCCTAACCCTAACTCTAACACTAACCCTTACCGGAAGCCTTACCCTAACCCGTCCACTAATCCTAACCCGTACGCTAACACTAACCCGTACCCTAACACGTACGCTCACCCGAAACCTTTGTCTTACACTAACCTGTCCCCTAAACCGTCCCCGTCCCCGTCCCCATCCCCTAACCCTAACCGTAACCCTACACATATCCCTTAACCAAAGCCTTACACTAACCCGTCCCCTAATTCTAAACCGTACGCTAACACTAACGCGTACCTTAACACGTACGCACACCCTAAACCATTGTCGTAAAATAACATGTCCCCTAAACCGTCCCCGTCCCCTAACACTAACCCTAACCCTAACCCTAGCCCTAATCCTTACCCGAAGCCTTAACCTAACACATTCCCTAATCCTAACCCGTACGCTAACACTAACCCGTACACTAACACGTACGCTCACCCTAAACCATTGTCGTACCCTAACATGTTCCCTAAACCGTCCCCGTCCCCTAACCCTTACCCTAAACCTAACCCTTACCCGAAGCCTTACGCTAACCCTTCCCTTAATCCTAAACTGTACGCTAAAACTAACCCATACCCTAACAGGTACGCTCACCCTAAACCGTTGTCGTACCCTAACCTATCCACTAAACCGTCCCCGTCCCCTAACCCTAACCCCAACCCTAACCCTAACCCTTACCCGAAGCCTTACCCTAACCCGTTCCCTAAACCTAACCCGTACACGAACACTAACAAGTACCCTAACACGTACGCTCACCCTAAACCGTTGTCATAACGTAACCTGTCACCTAAACCGTTCCCGTCCCCTAACCCTAACCCTAACCCTAAACCTAACCATAACACTTACCCGAAGCCTTACCCTAACCCGTCCCCTAATCGTAACCTGTATGCTAACACTAACCCGTAACCTAACACGTACGCTCACCCTAAACCATTGTCGTACCCTAACCTGTCCCCTAAACCATCCACGTCCCCTAACCCTAACCCTAACCCTAACCCTAACCCTAACTCTTACCCGAAGCCTTAAAATAACCCGTCCCCTAATCCTAACCCATACGCTAACACTAACCTGTACCCTAACATGTACGCTCAGCCTAAACCATTGTCGTACCATAAACTGTTCCCTAAACCGTTCCCGTCCCCTAACCCTAACCCTAACTCTTACCCGAAGCCTTACCCTAACCCATCCCCTAATGCTAACTCGTACGCTAACACTAACCCATACCCTATCACGTAGGCACACCCAAAACCGTTGTCGTACACTAACCTGTCCCCTAAACCATCCCCGTCCCCTAACCCTAACCCTAACCCTAACCATAACCCTTACCCTTACCCAAAGCCTTACTCTAACCCGTCTACTAATCCTAACGCGTACGCCAAAACTAACCCATACCCTAACACGTACGCTCACCTTAAACTGTTATCGTACACTAACCTGTCCCCTAAACCTCCCCATCCCCGTCCCCTAACCCTAACCCTATCCCTAAACCTAACACTTACCCGAAGCCTTACCCTAACCCGTTACCTAATCCTACTCCGTACGTTAACACTAACCCGTACCCTAACACGTACGCTCACCCGAAACCGCTGTTGTACCCAAAACTGTCCCCTAAACCGTCCCCATCCCCTAACCCTAACCCTAACCCTAACCCGTACCCTAACACTTACCCGAAGCCTTACCCTTACCCTCTCCCCTAATCCTACTCCGTACGTTAACACTAACCCGTACCCTAACACGTACGCTCACCCTAAACCGCTGTTGTACCCTAAACTGTCCCCTAAACCGTCCCTGTCCCCTAACCCTAAACCTAACAATAACCCTAAACCTTACCCGAAGCCTTACCCTAACCCATCACATAATCCTAACCCGTACGCTAACAATAACCCGTGCCCTAACACATATGCTCACACTAAACCTTTGTCGTACCCTAACCTGTCCCCTAAACCGTCCCCGTCCCCTATCCCTAACCCTAACCTTAACCCTAACCCTTACCCGAAGCCTTACACTAACCCGTCCCCTAATCCTAACGCGTACGCTAACACTAACCAGTACCCTAACACGTACGCTCACCCTCAACCGTTGTCGTACCCTAACCTGTCCCGTAAAACGTCCCCATCCCCTAACCCTAGCCCTAACTCTAACCCTCACCCTTACCCGAAGCCTTACCCTAACCTGTCCCCTAATCCTAACGCGTACGCTAACACTAACCAGTACCCTAACACGTACGACCACCCTAAACCGTTGTCGTACCCTACCCTGTCCCCTAAACCGTCCCCATCCCCTAACCCTAACCCTAACCCTAACTCTAACACTAACCCTTACCCGAAGCCTTACCCTAACCCGTGCCCTAATCCTAACCCGTACGCTAACACTAAACCGTACCCTAACACGTACGCTCACCCGAAACCTTTGTCTTACACTAACCTGTCACCTAAACCGTCCCCGTCCCCGTCCCCATCCCCTAACCCTAACCGTAACCCTACCCCTATCCCTTACCCAAAGCCTTACACTAACCCGTACCCTAATCCTAAACCGTACGCTAACACTAACGCGTACCTTAACACGTACGCTCACCCTAAACCATTGTCGTAACCTAACATGTCCCCTAAACCGTCCCCGTCCCCTAATACTAACCCTAACCCTAACCCTAACCCTAATCCTTACCCGAAGCCTTAACCTAACACATTCCCTAATCCTAACCCGTACGCTAACACTAACCCATACACTAACACGTACGCTCACCCTTAACCGTTGTCGTACCCTAACATGTTCCCTAAACCGTCCCCGTACCCTAACCCTAACCCTAACCCTAACCCTTACCCGAAGCCTTACGCTAACCCTTCCCTTAATCCTAACCTTTACGCTAAAACTAACCCATACACTAACACGTACGCTCACCCTAAACTGTTGTCGTACCCTAACCTATCCACTAAACCGTCCCCGTCCCCTAACCCTAACCACAACCCTAACCCTAACCCTTACCCGCAGCCTTACCCTAACCCGTTCCCTAAACCTAACCCGTACACTAACACTAACAAGTACCCTAACACGTACGCTCACCCTAAACCGTTATCATAAACTAACCTGTCCCATAAACCGTTCCCGTCCCCTAACCCTAACCCTAACCCTAAACCTAACCCTAACTCTTACCCGAAGCCTTAAAATAACCCGTCCCCTAATCCTAACGCATACGCTAACACTAACCCGTACCCTAACATGTACGCTCACCCTAAACCATTGTCGTACCATAAACTGTTCCCTAAACCGTCCCCGTCTCCTAACCCTAACCCTAACCCTAACCCTAACCCTAGCCCTAACTCTAACCCTCACCCTTACCCGAAGCCTTACCCTAACCTGTCCCCTAATCCTAACGCGTACGCTAACACTAACCAGTACCCTAACACGTACGACCACCCTAAACCGTTGTCGTACCCTACTCTGTCCCCTAAACCGTCCCCATCCCCTAACACTAACCCTAACCCTAACTCTAACCCTAACACTTACCCTAAGCCTTACCCTAACCCGTCCACTAATCCTAACCTGTACGCTAACACTAACCCGTACCCTAAAACGTACGCTCACCCTAAACCTTTGTCTTACCCTAACCAGTCCCCTAAACCGTCCCCGTACCCATCCCCATCCCCTAACCCTAACCCTAACCCTACCCTTAACCCTTACCCAAAGCCTTACCCTAACCCGTCCCCTAATCCTAACCCTTACGCTAACACTAACACGTACCTTAACACGTACGCTCACCCTAAACCGTTGTCGTAACCTAACGTGTCCCCTAAATCGTCCCCGTCCCCTAACCCTAACCCTAACCCTAACCCTAACCCTTACCCGAAGCCTTACACTAACCCGTGCCCTAAACCTAACCCGTACACTAACACTAACCAGTACCCTAACACTTACGCTTAACCTAAACCATTGTCGTACACTAACCTGTCCTCTAAACTGTCCCCGTCCTCTAACCCTAACTCTAACCCTAACCCTAAACCTAGCCCTTACCCTAAGCCTTACGCTAAACCGTCCCCTAATTCTAACCCGTACGCTAACAGTAACACGTACCCTAACACGTACGCTCACCCTAAACCGTTGTCATAACCTAACCAGTCCCCTAAACCGTTCCCGTCCCCTAAGCCTAACCCTAACCCTAACCCTAATCATAACCCTTACCCGAAGCCTTACCCTAACCCGTCCCCTAATCCTAACCTGTATGCTAACACTAACCCGTACCCTAACATGTACGCTCACCCTAAACCATTGTCGAACCCTAACATGTCCCCTAAACCCTCCCCATCCCCTATCCCTAACCCTAAACCTAACCCTAACCCTAACCCGAAACCTTACCCGAAGCTTTACACTAACCCGTCCCCTAATCCTAACCCGTACGCTAACACTAACCCGTACCCTAACACGTACGCTCACCCTTAACCATTGTCGTACCATAACCTGTTCCCTAAACCGTCCCCGTCCCCTAAACCTAACCCTAACATTAACCCTAACCCTAACCCTAGCCCTAAGCCTTACCCAAAGCCTTACCCTAACCCGTCCACTAATCCTAAGGCGTACGCTAAAACTCACCCATACCCTAACACGTACCCTCACCTTAAACTGTTATCGTACCCTAACCTGTCCCCTAAACCGTCCCCGTCCCCGTCGCCTAACCCTAACCCTAAACCTAACCTTAACCCTAACCCTTACCCTAAGCCATACCCTAACCCGTCCCCTAATCCTACTCCGTACGTTAACACTAACCCGTACCCTAACACGTACGCTCACCCTAAACCGTTGTTGTACTCTAAACTGTCCCCTAAACCGTCCCCGTCCCCTAACCCTAAGCCTAACGCTAACCCTAAAACTTACCCGAAGCCTTACCCGAACCCGTCCCCTAATCCTAACCCGTACGCTAACAATAACCCGTACCCAAACACGTATGCTCACACTAAACCATTGTCGTACCATAACCTGTCCCCTAAACCGTCCCCGTCCCCGTCCCCTAACCCTAAACCTAACCCTAACCCTAGCCCTTACCCTAAGCCTTACGCTAACCCGTCCCATAATCCTAAACCGTACGCTAACAGTAACCCGCACCCTAACACGTACGCTCACCCTAAACTGTTGTCATAACCTAACCTGTGCCCTAAACCGTTCCCGTCCCCTAACCCGAACCCTAATCCTAAACCTAACCAGAACCCTTACCCGAAGCCTTACCCTAACCCGTCCCCTAATCCTAACCTGTATGCTAACACTAACCCATACCCTAACATGTACGCTCACCCTAAACCATTGTCGTACCCTAACCTGTCCCCTAAACCGTCCGCATCCCCTAAACCTAACCCTAACACTAACCCTAACCCTAACCCTAACCCTCACCCTTACCCGAAGCCTTACACTAACCCGTCGCCTAATCCTAACCCGTACGCTAACACTAACCCGTACCCTAATACGTACGCTCACCCTAAACCATTGTCGTAACATAACCTGTTCCCTAAACCGTCTCCGTCTCCTAACCCTAACCCTAACCCTAAACCTAACCCTTACGCGAAGCCTTACCCTAACCTTTCCCCTAAACCTAACTTGTACGCTAACACTAACCCATACCCTAACATGTAGGCTCACCATAAACCTTTGTCGTACACTATCCTGTCCCCTAAACCATCCCCGTTCCCTAACCCTAACCCTAAACCTAACTCTAACCCTTACCCAAAGCCTTACCCAAACCCGTCCAATAATCCTAACGCGTACGCTAAAACTAACCCATACCCTAACACGTACGCTCACCTTAAACTGTTATCGTACCCTAACCTGTCCCCTAAACCGTCCCCGCCCGGTCCCCTAACCCTAACCCTAAACCTAACCCTAACCCTAACCCTTACCCGAAGCCTTACACTAACCCGTACCCTAATCCTAACGCGTATGCTAACACTAACCAATACCCTAACACGTATGCTCACCCTAAACCGTTGTCGTACCCTAACCTGTCCCCTAAAACGTCCCATCACCTAACCCTAACCCTAGCCCTAACTCTAACCCTAACCCTTACCCGAAGCCTTACCCTAACCCGTCCCCTAATCCTAACGCGTATGCTAACACTAACCAGTTCCCTAATACGTACACTCACCCTAAAACGTTGTCGTACTCTAACCTGTCCCCTAAACATTCCCCATCCCCTAACGCTAACCCTAACCCTAACTCTAACCCTAACACTTACCCGAAGCCTTACCCTAACCCGTCCCTTAATCCTAGACCGTACGCTAACACTAACCCGTACCCTAACACGTACGCTCACCCTAAACCTTTGTCTTCCCCTAACCTGTTCCCTAAACCGTCCCCGTCCCCGTCCCCATCCCCTAACCCTAACCCTAACCCTACCCCTAACCCTTACCCAAAGCCTTACACTAACACATTCCCTAATCCTAACCCGTACGCTAACACTAACCCGTACCTTAACACTTACGCTCACCCTAAACCGTTGTCGTAACCTAACGTGTCCCCTAAACCTTCCCCGTCCCCTAACACTAACCCTAACCCTAACCATAACCCTAACCCTAACCCTTACCCGAAGCCTTACCCTAACACATTCCCTAATCCTAACCCGTACGCTAACACTAACACGTACCCTAACACGTACGCTCACCCTAAACAGTTGTCGTACCCTAACATGTCCCCTAAACCATCCCTGTCCCCTAACCCTAACCCTAACCCTAACCCTAACCCTAATTCTAACCCTTACCCGAAGCCTTACCCTAAACCGTCCCCTAATCCTAAACCGTACGCTAACAATTACCCGTTCCTTAACATGTACGCTCACCCTAAAGAGTTGTCGAAATCTAACCGGTCCCCTAAACCGTCCCCATCCCCTAACCCTAACCCTAACCCTGACCCTAACCCTAAGCCTTACCGGAAGCCTTACCCTAACCCGTCCCCTAATTAACCCGTACGCTAACACTAAAGCGTACCCTAACACGTACCCTCACCCTAAACATTTCTCGTACACTAACCTGTCCTCCAAACCGTCCCCGTCCCCGAACCCTAACCCTAACCGTAACCCTAAACCTAACCCTTACCCGAAGCCTTACACTAACCCATCCCTTAATCCTAACCCGTACGCTAACACTAACCCGTACCCTAACACGTACACTCACCCTCAACCGTTCTCATACCCTAACCTGTCCCCTAAACCGTCCCCATCACCTAACCCTAACCCTAACACTAACCCTAATCCTTACCCGAAACCTTACCCTAACCTGTCCCATAATCCTAACCTGTACGCTAACACTAACCCGCACGCTAACACGTACACTTAACCTAAAACGTTGTCGTACTCTAACATGTCCCATAATCCGTCCCCATCCCCTAACACTAACCCTAACCCTAACCCTAACCCTAACCCTTACCCGAAGCCTTACCCTAACCCGTCCTCTATTCCTAACCCGTACGCTAACACTAACCCGTACTCTAACACGTACGCTCACCCTAAACTGTTGTCGTACACAAACCTGTCCCCTAAACCGTCCCCGTCGCCTAATCCTAACTCTAACCCTAACGCTAACACTTACCCGAAGACTTACCCTAACCAGTCTCCTAATCCTAACCCGTACCCTAACACTAACTCATACCCTAACACGTACACTCACCCTAAACCGTTGTCGTACCCTAACCTGTTCCCTAAACCGTCCCCATCCCCTAATCCTAAACCTAACCCCAACCCTAACCCTAACCCTTACACGAAGCCTTAACCTAACCCGTCCCCTAGTCCTAACCCGTACGCTAAAACTAACCCGTACCCTAACACGTACGCTCAGGCTAAACCGTTGTCGTACCCTAAACTGTCCCCTAAACCGTGCCCATCCCCTAACCCTAACCCTAAACCTAACCCTAACCCTAAACCTTACCCGAAGCCTTACCATAACCCGTCCCCTAATCCTAACCCGTACGCTAACACTAACCCGTACTCTAACACGTACACTCACCCTAAACCGTTGTCCTAACCTAACGTGTCCCCTAAACCGTCCCCGTCCCCTAACCATAACCCTAACCCTAACCCTAACCCTAACCCTTACCCGAAGCCTTATCCTAACAGGTCCCCTAATCCTAACCCTTACGCTAACACTAACCCGTACCCTAAAACGTACGATCACCCTAAACCATTGTCGTACCCTAACCTGTCCCCTAAAACGTCCCCGTCCCCTAACCTTAACCCTTACCCTAAACCTAACCCTTACCCGAAGGCTTACCCTAACCCGTCCCCTAATCCTAACCCGTACACTAACACTAACCCGTACCCTAACACGTACGCTCACCCTAAACCGTTGTCGTACCCTAACCTGTCCCCTAAACCGTGCCCATACCCTAACCCTAACCCTAACCCTAAACCTAACCTTAACCCTAACCCTTACCCGAAGCCTTACCATAACCCGTCCCCTAATCCTAACCCGTACGCTAACACTAACCCGTATCCTAACACGTATGCTCACCCTAAACCGTTGTCGTACACTAACCTGTCCCCTAAACCCTCCCCGTCCCGTAACTCTAACCCTAACCCTAACCCTAAACCTAACCCTTACCCGAAGGCTTACACCAACCCGTCCCCTAATCCTAACCCGTACGCTAACATTAACCCGTACCCTAACACCTACACTCACCCTAAACCGTTGCCGTACCCTAAAGTTTCCCCTAAACCGTCCCCGTCACCTAACCATAACCCTAACCCTAACCCTAACCCTAACCCTAACCCTTACCCGAAGGCTTACCCTAACTCGTCCCCTAATCCTAACTCGTACGCTAACACTAACCCTTACCCTAACACGTACGCTCACCCTAAACCCTTGTCGTGCCCTAACCTGTGCCCTAAACCGTTCCCGTCCCCTAACCATAACCCTAACCCTAACCCTAACCATAACCCTTACCCGAAGCCTTACCCTAACTCGTCCCCTAATCCTAAACCTTACGCTAACACTAACCCGTACCCTAACACGTACGCTCACCCTAAACCCTTGTCGTACACTAACCTGTCCCCTAAACCGTCCCCGTCCCCTAACCCTAACCCTAACCCTAACCCGAAGCCTTACCCTAACCCGTCCCCTAAACCTACCCCGTCCACTAACACTAACCAGTACCCTAACACGTACGCTCACACTAAATCGTTGCCGTACCCTAACCAGTCCCCTAAACCGTCCCCATCACGTAACCCTAACACTAACCCTAACGCTAACACTTACCCGAAGCCTTATCCTAACCAGTCTCCTAATCCTAACACGTACCCTAACACTGACTCGTACCCTAACACGTACACTCACCCTAAACCGTTGTCGTACCCTAACCTGTCACCTAAACCGTCCCCATCCCCTAACCCTAACCCTAACACTAACCCTAACCCTAACGCTTACCCGAAGCCTTACACTAACCCATCCCCTAATCCTAACCCGTACGCTAACACTAACCCATACCCTAACACGTACGCTCAACCTAAACCGTTGTCGTACCCTAACCTGTCCCCTAAACCGTCCCCGTCCCCTAACCCTAACCCTAACCCTAACCCTAAACCTTACCCGAAGCCTTACCCTAACCCGTCCCCTAATCCTTACCTGAACGCTAACACTAATCCATACCATAACACGTACGCTCACCCAAAACCGTTGTCATACCCTAACCTGTTCCATAAACCGTCCCCGTCCCTTAACCTTAACCCTAACCCTAACCCTAAACCTTACCCGAAACATTACCATAACCCGTCCACTAATCTTAACCCGTATGCTAACTCTAACCCATACCCTAACACGTACGCTCACCCTAAACCGTTGTCGTACCCTAACCTGTCCCCTAAACCGTCCCCGTTCCCTAACCCTAACCCTAACCCTAACCCTAACCCTTACCCGAAGCCTTACCCTAACCCGCCCCTAATCCTAACCCATACGTTAATACTAACCCGTACCGTAACACGTTCGCTAACCCTAAACCTTTGTCGTACCCTAACCTGTTCCCTAAACTGTCCCCGTTCCCTAACTCTAACCCTAACCTTAACCCTAACCCTTACCCGAAGCCTTACCCTAACCCGTCCCCTAATCCTAACCCATACGATAACACTAACCCGTACCCTAACACGTACGCTCACCTTAAACCGTTGTCGTACACTAACCTGTCCCCTAAATCCTCCCCGTTCCCTAACCGTAACCCTAACCCTAACCCTAACCCTATACCTTACCCGAAGCCTTACCCTACCCCATCACCTAATCCTAACCCGTACGCTAACACTAACCGGTACCCTAACACGTACGCTCACCCTAAACCGTTGTCGTACACTAACCTCTCCACTAAACCGTCCCCGTCCCCTAACCCTAACCCTAACCCTAACCCTAACCCTAACACTTACCCGAAGCCTTACCCTAACCCGTCCCCTAATCCTAACCCGTACGCTAACACTAACACGTACCCTAACACGTACGCTCACCCTAAAACGTTGTCGTACCATAACCTGTCCCCTAAATCCTCCCCGTTCCCTAACCGTAACCCTAAACCTAACCCTAACCCTAACACTAACGCTAACCCTTACCCGAAGACTTACCCTAACCCGTCCCATAAGCCTAACCCGTACGCTAACACTAACCCATGCCGTAACACGTACGCTCACCTTAAACTGTTGTCGTACACTAACCTGTCCCCAAAACCGTCCCCGTCACCTAACCCTAACCCTAACCCTAACCCTAACCCTAACCCTTACCCGAAGCCTTACTCTAACCCGTCCCCTAATCCTAAACCATACGATAACACTAACCCATACCCTAACACGTACGCTCACCCTAAACCGTTGTCGTACCCTAACCTGTCCCCTAAACCGTCCCCGTCCCCTAACCCTAACCCTAACCCTAACCCTAACCCTAAACCTTACCCGAAGCCTTACCCTAACCCGTCCCCTAATCCTAAACCGTACGCTAACACTAACCCGTAGCCTAACACGTACGCTTACCATAAACCGTTGTCGTACCCTAACCTGTCCCCTAAACCGTCCCCGTCCCCTAACCCTAACCCTAACCCTAACCCTAACCCTTACCCGAAGCCTTATCCTAACCCGTCCCCTAATCCTAACCCGTACGCTAACACTAAACCGTACCCTAACACATACACACACCCTAAACCGTTGTTGTACACTAACCTGTCCCCTAAACCGTCCCCGTCTCCTAACCCTAACCCTAACCCTAACCCTAACCCTAACCCTTACCCGAAGCCTTACCCTAACAGGTCCTCTAATCCTAACCCGTACGCTAACACTAACCCATACCCTAACACGTACGCTCACCCTAAACCGTTGTCGTACTCTAACCTGTCCGCTAAACCGTCCCCGTTCCCTAACCCTAACCCTAACCCTAACCATAACCCTGACCCGAAGCCTTACCCTAACCCGTCCCCTAATCCTAACCTGTACGCTAACACTAACCTGTACCCTAACACGTACGCTCACCCTAAACCGTTGTCGTACCCTAACCTGTCCCTTAAACCGTCCCCGTCGCCTAACCTTAACCCTAACCCTAACCCTAACCCTAACACTTACCCGAAGCCTTACCCTAACCCGTCCCCTAATCCTAACCCGTATGCTAACTCTAACCCATACCCTTACATGTACGCTCACCCTAAACCGTTGTCATACCCTAACCTGTCCCCTAAACCGTACCCGTCCCCTAACCCTAACCCTAACCCTAACCCTAACCCTTACCCGAAGCCTTACCCTAACCCGTCCCCTAATCCTAAACCGTATGCTAACACTAAACCGTACCCCAACACGTACGCTCACCCTAAAACTTGTCATACACTGACCTGTCCCCTAAACCGTCCCCGTCCCCGTCCCCAAACCCTAACCTTAAACCTAACCCTAACTCTTACCCGAAGCCTTACCCTAACCCGTCCCCTAATCCTAACCCGTACGCTAACACTAACCCGTACCCTAACACGTACGCTCACCCTAAACCGTTGTCGTACCCTAACCTGTCCCCTAAACCGTCCCCGTCTCCTAACTCTAACCCTAACCCTAAGCCTAACCCTTGCCCGAAGCCTTACACTAACCCATCCCCTAATCCTAACCCATACGCTAACACTAACCCGTAGCCTAACACGTACGCTCACCATAAACCGTTGTCGTACCATAACCTGTCCCCTAAACCGTCCCCGTCCCCGTCCCCTAACCCTAACCCTAACCCTAACCCTAACCCTTACCCGAAGCCTTACCCTAAACCGTCCCCTAATCCTAATCCGTATGCTAACACTACACCGTACGCTAACACATACGCACACCCTAAACCGTTGTCATACACTAACCTGTCCCCTAAAGCGTCCCCGTCTCCTAACCCTAACCCTAACACTAACCCTAACCCTAACCCTGACCCGAAGCCTTACACTAACACGTCCTCTAATCCTAACCCGTACGCTAACACTAACCCGTACCCTAACACGTACGCTCACACTAAATCGTTGTCGTACCCTAACCAGTCCCCTAAACCGTCCCCATCACGTAACCCTAACACTAACCCTAATGCTAACACTTACCCGAAGCCTTACCCTAACCAGTCTCCTAATCCTAACCCGTACCCTAACACTGACTCGTACCCTAACACGTACACTCACCCTAAACCGTTGTCGTACCCTAACCTGTCACCTAAACCGTCCCCATCCCCTAACCCTAACCCTAACCCTAACCCTAACCCTAACGCTTACCCGAAGCCTTACACTAACCCATCCCCTAATCCTAAACCGTACGCTAACACTAACCCATACCCTAACACGTACGCTCAACCTAAACCGTTGTCGTACCCTAACCTGTCCCCTAAACCGTCCCCGTCCCCTAACCCTAACCCTAACCCTAACCCTAAACCTTACCCGAAGCCTTACCCTAACCCGTCCCCTAATCCTTACCTGAACGCTAACACTAATCCATACCATAACACGTACGCTCACCCAAAACCGTTGTCATACCCTAACCTGTTCCATAAACCGTCCCCGTCCCTTAACCCTAACCCTAACCCTAACCCTAAACCTTACCCGAAACATTACCATAACCCGTCCACTAATCTTAACCCGTATGCTAACTCTAACCCATACCCTAACACGTACGCTCACCCTAAACAGTTGTCGTACCCTAACCTGTCCCCTAAACCGTCCCCGTTCCCTAACCCTAACCCTAACCCTAACCCTAACCCTTACCCGAAGCCTTACCCTAACCCGCCCCTAATCCTAACCCGTACGTTAACACTAACCCGTACCGTAACACGTTCGCTAACCCTAAACATTTGTCGTACCCTAACCTGTTCCCTAAACCGTCCCCGTTCCCTAACCCTAACCCTAACCCTAACCCTAACCCTTACCCGAAGCCTTACCCTAACCCGTCCCCTAATCCTAACCCATACGATAACACTAACCCGTACCCTAACACGTACGCTCACCCTAAACCGTTGTCGTACACTAACCTCTCCACTAAACCGTCCCCGTCCCCTAACCCTAACCCTAACCCTAACCCTAACCCTAACACTTACCCGAAGCCTTACCCTAACCCGTCCCCTAATCCTAACCCGTAGTCTAACACTAACTCGTACACTAACACGTATGCTCACCCTAAACCGTTGTCGTACACTAACCTGTCCCCTAAACCGTCCCCGTCCCCTAACCCTAAACCTAAACCTAACCCTAACCCTTACCCGAAGCATTACCATAACCCGTCCCCTAATCCTAACCCGTACGCTAACACTAACACGTACCCTAACACGTACGCTCACCCTAAAACGTTGTCGTACCATAACCTGTCCCCTAGATCCTCCCCGTTCCCTAACCGTAACCCTAACCCTAACCCTAACCCTAACACTAACGCTAACCCTTACCCGAAGACTTACCCTAACCCGTCCCATAAGCCTAACCCGTACGCTAACACTAACCCATGCCGTAACACGTACGCTCACCTTAAACTGTTGTCGTACACTAACCTGTCCCCAAAACCGTCCCCGTCACCTAACCCTAACCCTAACCCTAACCCTAACCCTAACCCTTACCCGAAGCCTTACTCTCACCCGTCCCCTAATCCTAAACCATACGATAACACTAACCCGTACCCTAACACGTACGCTCACCCTAAACCGTTGTCGTACCCTAACCTGTCCCCTAAACCGTCCCCGTCCCCTAACCCTAACCCTAACCCTAACCCTAACCCTAACCCTTACCCGAAGCCTTACCCTAACCCGTCCCCTAATCCTAAACCGTACGCTAACACTAACCCGTAGCCTAACACGTACGCTCACCATAAACCATTGTCGTACCCTAACCTGTCCACTAAACCATCCCCGTCCCCTAACCCTAACCCTAACCCTAACCCTAACCCTTACCCAAAGCCTTATCCTAACCCATCCCCTAATCCTAACCCGTACGCTAACACTAAACCGTACCCTAACACATACACACACCCTAAACCGTTGTTGTACACTAACCTGTCCCCT
Source organism: Phocoena phocoena (assembly GCF_963924675.1). Classification (NCBI taxonomy): domain Eukaryota; kingdom Metazoa; phylum Chordata; class Mammalia; order Artiodactyla; family Phocoenidae; genus Phocoena; species Phocoena phocoena. The sequence goes on from NW_027077477.1 coordinate 22,522, forward strand.
AAACCGTCCCCGTCTCCTAACCCTAACCCTAACCCTAACCCTAACCCCAACCCTTACCCGAAGCCTTACACTAACAGGTCCTCTAATCCTAACCCGTACGCTAACACTAACCCATACCCTAACACGTACGCTCACCCTAAACCGTTGTCGTACTCTAACCTGTCCGCTAAACCGTCCCCGTTCCCTAACCCTAACCCTAACCCTAACCATAACCCTGACCCGAAGCCTTACCCTAACCCGTCCCCTAATCCTAACCCGTACGCTAACACTAACCCATACCCTAACACGTACGCTCACCCTAAACCGTTGTTGTACCCTAACCTGTCCCCTAAACCATCATCGTCCCCTCACCCTAACCCTAACCCTAACCCTAACCCGAACCCTTACCCGAAGCCTTACCCTAAACCGTCCCCTAATCCTAACCTGTACGCTAACACTAACCCGTACCCTAACACATACGCTCACCCTAAACCTTTGTCGTACCCTAACCTGTCCCCTAAACCGTCCCCATCCCCTAACACTAACACTAACCCTAACCCTAACACTTACCCGAAGCCTTACCCTAACCCGTCCCCTGATCCTAACCCGTATGCTAACACTAACCTGTACCCTAACACGTACGCTCACCCTAAACCGTTGTCGTACACTAACCTGTCCCTTAAACCGTCCCCGTCGCCTAACCTTAACCCTAACCCTAACCCTAACCCTAACACTTACCCGAAGCCTTACCCTAACCCGTCCCCTAATCCTAACCCGTATGCTAACTCTAACCCGTACCCTTACATGTACGCTCACCCTAAATCGTTGTCATACCCTAACCTGTCCCCTAAACCGTACCCGTCCCCTAACCCTAACCCTAACCCTAACCCTAACCCTTACCCGAAGCCTTACCCTAACCCGTCCCCTAATCCTAAACCGTACGCTAACACTAAACCGTACCCTAACACGTACGCTCACCCTAAAACTTGTCATACACTGACCTGTCCCCTAAACCGTCCCCGTCCCCGTCCCCTAACCCTAACCTTAACCCTAACCCTAACTCTTACCCGAAGCCTTACCCTAACCCGTCCCCTAATCCTAACCCGTACGCTAACACTAACCCGTACCCTAACACGTACGCTCACCCTAAACCGTTGTCGTACCCTAACCTGTCCCCTAAACCGTCCCCGTCCCCGTCTCCTAACCGTAACCCTAACCCTAAGCCTAACCCTTGCCCGAAGCGTTACACTAACCCATCCCCTAATCCTAACCCATACGCTAACACTAAACCGTAGCCTAACACGTACGCTCACCATAAACCGCTGTCGTACCATAACCTGTCCCCTAAACCGTCCCCGTCCCCGTCCCCTAACCCTAACCCTAACCCTAACCCTAACCCTTACCCGAAGCCTTACCCTAACCCGTCCCCTAATCCTAATCCGTATGCTAACACTACACCGTACGCTAACACATACGCACACCCTAAACCGTTGTCATACACTAACCTGTCCCCTAAACCGTCCCCGTCTCCTAACCCTAACCCTAACACTAACCCTAACCCTAACCCTGACCCGAAGCCTTATACTAACACGTCCTCTAATCCTAACCCGTACGCTAACACTAACCCGTACCCTAACACGTACGCTCACCCTAAACCGTTGTCGTACCCTAACCTGTCCCCTAAACCGTCCCCGTCCGCTAACCCTAACCCCAACCCTAACCCTAACCCTGACCCGAAGCCTTATACTAACACGTCCTCTAATCCTAACCCGTACGCTAACACTAACCCATACCCTAACACGTACGCTCACCCTAAACCATTGTCGTACACTAACCTGTCCCCTAAACCGTCACCGTCCCTTAAACCTAACCCTAACCCTAACCCTAACCCTAACCTGAACCCTTACCCGAAGCCTTACCCTAAACCGTCTCCTAATCCTAAACCGTATGCTAACTCTAACCCATAACCTAACACGTACGCTCACACTAAACCGTTGTCGTACCCTAACCTGTCCCCTAAACCGTCCCCGTTCCCTAACCCTAACCCTAACCCTAAACCTAACCCTAACCCTTACCCGAAGCCTTACCGTAAACCGTCCCCTAATCCTAACCCGTACGCTAACACTAACCCGTACCCTAACACGTACGCTCACCCTAAACCGTTGTCGTAAGCTAACCTGTCCCCTAAACCGTACCCGTCCCCTAACCCTAACCCTAACCCTAACACTAACACTAACCCTTACCCGAAGCCTTACCCTAACCCGTCCCCTAATCCTAACCCATACGATAACACTAACCTGTACCCTAACACTTACTCTCACCCTTAACCGTTGTCATACACTAACCTGTCCCGTAAACTGTGCCCGTCCCCTAATCCTAACCCTAACCCTAACCCTAAACCTTAACCGAAGCCTTACCCTAACCCGTCCCCTAATCCTAACCCGTACGCTAACACTAAACCGTACCCTAACACGTACGCTCACCCTAAACCGTTGTCGTACACTAACCGGTTCCCTAAACTGTCCCCGTCCCCGTCCCCTCACCCTAACCCTAACCCTAATCCTTACCCGAAGCCTTACCCTTACCCGTCCCCTAATCATAAACCGTACGCTAACACTAACCCGTAGCCTAACACGTACGCTCACCATAAACCGTTGTCGTACCCTAACCTGTCCCCTAAACCGTCCCCGTCCCCTAACCCTAACCCTAACCCTAACCCTAACCCTAACCCTTACCCGAAGCCTTACCCTAACAGGTCCTCTAATCCTAACCCGTACGCTAACACTAACCCATACCCTAACACGTACGCTCACCCTAAACCGTTGTCGTACCCTAACCTGTCCGCTAAACCGTCCCCGTCCCCTAACACTAACACTAACCCTAACCCTAACCCTTACACGAAGCCTTACCCTAACCCGTCCCCTAAACCTAAACCGTACGCTAACACTAACCTGTACCCTAACACGTACGCTCACCCTAAACCATTGTCGTACCCTAACCTGTCCCCTAAACCGTCCCCGTCCCCTAACCCTAACCCTAACCCTTACCCGAAGCCTTACCCTAACCCGTCCCCTAATCCTAACCCGTACGCTAACACTAACCCGTACCCTAACACGTACGCTCACCCTATACCTTTGTCATACACTGACCTGTCCCCTAAACCGTCCCCGTCCCCGTCCCCTAACCCTAACCTTAACCCTAACCCTAACTCTTACCCGAAGCCTTACCCTAACCCGTCCCCTAATCCTAACCCGTACGCTAACACTAACCTGTACCCTAACACGTACGCTCACCCTAAACCGTTGTCGTACCCTAACCTGTCCCCTAAACCGTCCCCGTCCCCTAACCCTAACCCTAACCCTAACCCTAACCCTTACCCGAAGCCTTACCCTAACCCGTCCCCTAATCCTAAACCGTATGCTAACACTAACCCATACCCTAACACGTACGCTCACCCTAAACCTTTGTCATACACTGACCTGTCCCCTAAACCGTCCCCGTCCCCGTCCCCTAACCCTAACCTTAACCCTAACCCTAACTCTTACCCGAAGCCTTACACTAACCCGTCCCCTAATCCTAACCCGTACGCTAACACTAACCCGTACCCTAACACGTACGCTCACCCTAAACCGTTGTCGTACCCTAACATGTCCCCTAAACCGTCCCCGTCCCCTAACCCTAACCCTAACCCTAACCCTAACCCTTACCCGAAGCCTTACTCTAACCCGTCACCTATTCCTAACCCGTAACCTAACACTAACCCGTACCCTAACACGTACGCTCACCCTAAACCGTCCCCGTCCCCTAACCTGTCCCCTAAACCGTCCCCGTCCCCTAACCCTAACCCTAACCCTAACCCTAACCCTAACCCTTACCCGAAGCCTTACCCTAACCCGTCCCCTAATCCTAACCCGTACGCTAACACTAAACCGTACCCTAACACATATGCACACCCTAAACCGTTGTCATACACTAACCTGTCCCCTAAACCGTCCCCGTCTCCTAACCCTAACCCTAACCCTAACCCTAACCCTAACCCTTACCCGAAGCCTTACTCTAACACGTCCTCTAATGCTAACCCGTACGCTAACACTAACCCGTACCCTAACACGTACGCTCACCCTAAACCGTTGTCGTACCCTAACCTGTCCCTTAAACCGTCCCCGTCCCCTAACCCTAACCCTAACCCTAACCCTAACCCTTACCCGAAGCCTTACACTAACCCGTCCCCTAATCCTAACCCGTACGCTAACACTAACCCGTACCCTAACACGTACGCTCACCCTAAACAGTTGTCGTACCCTAATCTGTCCCCTAAACCGTCACCGTCCCCTAAACCTAACCCTAACCCTAACCCTAACCCTAACCCGAACCCTTACCCGAAGCCTTAACCTAAACCGTCCCCTAATCCTAACCCGTATGCTAACTCTAACCCGTACCCTGACACGTACGCTCACCCTAAACCGTTGTCGTACCCTAACCTGTCCCCTAAACCGTCCCCATTCCCTAACCCTAACCCTAACCCTAACCCTAACCCTAACCCTAACCCTAACCCTTACCCGAAGCCTTACCCTAACCCGTCCCCTAATCCTAACCCGTACGCTAAAACTAACCCGTACCCTAACACGTACGCTCACCCTAAACCGTTGTCGTACCCTAACTTGTCCCCTAAACCGTCACCGTCCCCTAAACCTAACGCTAACCCTAACCCTAACCCTAACCCGAACCCTTACCCGAAGCCTTACACTAAACCGTCCCCTAATCCTAACCCGTATGCTAACTCTAACCCGTACCCTAACACTTACGCTCACCCTAAACCGTTGTCGTACCCTAACCTGTCCCCTAAACCGTCCCCGTTCCCTAACCCTAACCCTAACCCTAACCCTAACCCTTACCTGAAGCCTTACACTAACCCGTCCCCTAATCCTAACCCGTACGCTAACACTAACCCGTTCCCTAATACGTACGCTCACCCTAAACCTTTGTCGTACCCTAACCTGTCCCCTAAACCGTCCCCTTCCCCTAACCCTAACCCTAACCCTAACACTAACCCTTACCCGAAGCCTTACCCTAACCCGTCCCCTAATCCTAACACATACGATAACACTAACCTGTACCCTAACACGTACTCTCACCCTAAGCCGTTGTCATACACTAACCTGTCCCCTAAACTGTCCCCGTCCCCTAACCCTAACCCTAACCCTAACCCTAACCCTAAACCTTACCCGAAGCCTTACCCTAACCCGTCCCCTAATCCTAACCCGTACGCTAACACTAACCCGTACCCTAACACGTACGCTCACCCTAAACCGTTGTCGTACACTAACCTGTACCGTAAACCGTCCCCGTCCCCTAACCCTAACCCTAAACCTAACCCTAACTGTAACCCTTACCCGAAGCTTTACCGTAAACCGTCCCCTAATCCTAACCCATACGATAAAACTAACCCGTACCCTAACAAGTACGCTCACCCTAAACCGTTGTCGTACCCTAACCTGTCCCCTAAACTGTCCCCGTCCCCTAACCCTAACCCTAACCCTAACCCTAACCCTTACCCGAAGCCTTACTCTAACCCGTCACCTATTCCTAACCCGTACCCTAACACTAACCCGTACCCTAACACGTACGCTCACCCTAAACCGTCCCCGTCCCCTAACCTGTCCCCTAAACCGTCCCCGTCCCCTAACCCTAACCCTAACCCTAACCCTAACCGTAACCCTTACCCGAAGCCTTACACTAACCCGTCCCCTAATCCTAACCCTTACGATAACACTAACCCGTACCCTAACACGTACGCTCACCCTAAACCGTTGTCGTACCCGGAGCTGTCCCCTAAACCGTCCCCGTCCCCTAACCCTAAACCTAACCCTAACCCTAACCCTTACCCGAAGCCTTCCCCTAACCCGTCCCCTAATCCTAACCCATACGATAACACTAACCTGTACCCTAACACGTACGCTCACCATAAACCGTTGTCGTACACTAACCTGTCCCCTAAACCGTCCCGATCCCCTAACCCTAACCCTAACCCTAACACTAGCCCTTACCTGAAGCCTTACCCTAACCCGTCCCCTAATCCTAAACCGTACGATAACACTAACCCGTACCCTAACACGTACGCTCACCCTAAACCTTTGTCATACACTGACCTGTCCCCTAAACCATCCCCGTCCCCGTTCCCTAACCCTAACCTTAACCCTAACCCTAATTCTTACCCAAAGCCTTACCCTAACACGTCCCCTAACCCTAACCCTAACCCTAACCCTAACCCGTAGCCTAACACGTACGCTCACCATAAACCGTTGTCATACCATAACCTGTCCCCTAAACCGTCCCCGTCCCCTAACCCTAACCCTAACCCTAACCCTAACCCTAACCCTTACCCGAAGCCTTACCCTAACCCGTTCCCTAATCCTAATCCGTACGCTAACACTACACCGTACCCTAACACATACGCACACCCTAAACCGTTGTCATACACTAACCTGTCCCCTAAACCGTCCCCGTCTCCTAATCCTAACCCTAACCCTAACCCAAACCCTAAACCTGACCCGAAGCCTAATACTAACATGTCCTCTAATCCTAACCCGTACGCTAACACTAACCCATACCCTAACACGTACGCTCACCCTAAACCGTTGTCGTACCGTAACCTGTCCCCTAAACCGTCCCCGTCCCCTAACCCTAACCCTAACCATAACCCTAACCCTGACCCGAAGCCTTACCCTAACACGTCCCCTAATCCTAACCCGTACGCTAACACTAACCCGTACCCTAACACGTACGCTCACCATAAACCATTGTCGTACACTAACCTGTCCCCTAAACCGTCACCGTCCCTTAAACCTAACCCTAACCCTAACCCTAACCCTAACCTGAACCCTTACCCGAAGCCTTACCCTAAACCGTCCCCTAATCCTAACCCGTATGCTAACTCTAACCCGTAACCTAACACGTACGCTCACACTAAAGCGTTGTCGTACCCTAACCTGTCCCCTAAACCGTCCCGGTTCCCTAACCCTAACCCTAACCCTAACCCTAACCCTAACCCTTACCCGAAGCCTTACCCTAAACAGTCCCCTAATCGTAACCCGTACGCTAACACTAACCTGTACACTAACACGTACGCTCACCCTAAACCGTTGCTGTACCCTAACCTGTCCCCTAAACCGTACCCGTCCCCTAACCCTAACCCTAACCCTAACCCTAACCCTTACCCGAAGCCTTACACTAACCCGTCCCCTAATCCTAACCCGTACGCTAACACTAACCCGTACCCTAACACGTACGCTCACCCTAAACAGTTGTCGTACCCTAATCTGTCCCCTAAACCGTCACCGTCCCCTAAACCTAACCCTAACCCTAACCCTAACCCTAACCCAAACCCTTACCCGAAGCCTTAACCTAAACCGTCCCCTAATCCTAACCCGTATGCTAACTCTAACCCGTACCCTGAAACGTACGCTCACCCTAAACCGTTGTCGTACCCTAACCTGTCCCCTAAACCGTCCCCGTTCCCTAACCCTAACCCTAACCCTAACCCTAACCCTAACCCTAACCCTAACCCTTACCCGAAGCCTTACCCTAACCCGTCCCCTAATCCTAACCCGTACGCTAAAACTAACCCGTACCCTAACACGTACGCTCACCCTAAACCGTTGTCGTACGCTAACTTGTCCCCTAAACCGTCACCGTCCCCTAAACCTAACGCTAACCCTAACCCTAACCCTAACCTGAACCCTTACCCGAAGCCTTACCCTAAACCGTCCCCTAATCCTAACCCGTATGCTAACTCTAACCCGTACCCTAACACTTACGCTCACCCTAAACCGTTGTCGTACCCTAACCTGTCCCCTAAACCGTCCCCGTTCCCTAACCCTAACCCTAACCCTAACCCTAACCCTTACCTGAAGCCTTACACTAACCCGTCCCCTAATCCTAACCCGTACGCTAACACTAACCCGTTCCCTAATACGTACGCTCACCCTAAACCGTTGTCGTACCCTAACCTGTCCCCTAAACCGTCCCCTTCCCCTAACCCTAACCCTAACCCTAACCCTAACACTAACCCTTACCCGAAGCCTTACCCTAACCCGTCCCCTAATCCTAACACATACGATAACACTAACCTGTACCCGAACACGTACTCTCACCCTAAGCCGTTGTCATACACTAACCTGTCCCCTAAACTGTCCCCGTCCCCTAACCCTAACCCTAACCCTAACCCTAACCCTAAACCTTACATGAAACCTTACCCTAACCCGTCCCCTAATCCTAACCCGTACGCTAACACTAACCCATACCCTAACACGTACGCTCACCCTAAACCATTGTCGTACACTAACCTGTACCGTAAACCGTCCCCGTCCCCTAACCCTAACCCTAAACCTAACCCTAACCGTAACCCTTACCCGAAGCCTTACCGTAAACCGTCCCCTAATCCTAACCCATACGATAAAACTAACCCGTACCCTAACACGTACGCTCACCCTAAACCGTTGTCGTACCCTAACCTGTCCCCTAAACTGTCCCCGTCCCCTAACCCTAACCCTAACCCTAACCCTAACCCTTACCCGAAGCCTTACCCTAACCCGTCCCCTAATCCTAACCCGTACGCTAAAACTAACCCGTACCCTAACACGTACGCTCACCCTAAACCGTTGTCGTACGCTAACTTGTCCCCTAAACCGTCACCGTCCCCTAAACCTAACGCTAACCCTAACCCTAACCCTAACCTGAACCCTTACCCGAAGCCTTACCCTAAACCGTCCCCTAATCCTAACCCGTATGCTAACTCTAACCCGTACCCTAACACTTACGCTCACCCTAAACCGTTGTCGTACCCTAACCTGTCCCCTAAACCGTCCCCGTTCCCTAACCCTAACCCTAACCCTAACCCTAACCCTTACCTGAAGCCTTACACTAACCCGTCCCCTAATCCTAACCCGTACGCTAACACTAACCCGTTCCCTAATACGTACGCTCACCCTAAACCGTTGTCGTACACTAACCTGTCCCCTAAACCGTCCCCTTCCCCTAACCCTAACCCTAACCCTAACCCTAACACTAACCCTTACCCGAAGCCTTACCCTAACCCGTCCCCTAATCCTAACACATACGATAACACTAACCTGTACCCGAACACGTACTCTCACCCTAAGCCGTTGTCATACACTAACCTGTCCCCTAAACTGTCCCCGTCCCCTAACCCTAACCCTAACCCTAACCCTAACCCTAAACCTTACATGAAACCTTACCCTAACCCGTCCCCTAATCCTAACCCGTACGCTAACACTAACCCATACCCTAACACGTACGCTCACCCTAAACCATTGTCGTACACTAACCTGTACCGTAAACCGTCCCCGTCCCCTAACCCTAACCCTAAACCTAACCCTAACCGTAACCCTTACCCGAAGCCTTACCGTAAACCGTCCCCTAATCCTAACCCATACGATAAAACTAACCCGTACCCTAACACGTACGCTCACCCTAAACCGTTGTCGTACCCTAACCTGTCCCCTAAACTGTCCCCGTCCCCTAACCCTAACCCTAACCCTAACCCTAACCCTTACCCGAAGCCTTACACTAACCCGTCCCCTAATCCTAACCCTTACGATAACACTAACCCGTACCCTAACACGTACGCTCACCCTAAACCGTTGTCGTACCCGGAGCTGTCCCCTAAACCGTCCCCGTCCCCTAACCCTAAACCTAACCCTAACCCTAACCCTTACCCGAAGCCTTCCCCTAACCCGTCCCCTAATCCTAACCCATACGATAACACTAACCTGTACCCTAACACGTACGCTCACCATAAACCGTTGTCGTACACTAACCTGTCCCCTAAACCGTCCCGATCCCCTAACCCTAACCCTAACCCTAACACTAGCCCTTACCTGAAGCCTTACCCTAACCCGTCCCCTAATCCTAAACCGTACGCTAACACTAACCCGTACCCTAACACGTACGCTCACCCTAAACCTTTGTCATACACTGACCTGTCCCCTAAACCATCCCCGTCCCCGTTCCCTAACCCTAACCTTAACCCTAACCCTAATTCTTACCCAAAGCCTTACCCTAACACGTCCCCTAACCCTAACCCTAACCCTAACCCGTAGCCTAACACGTACGCTCACCATAAACCGTTGTCGTACCATAACCTGTCCCCTAAACCGTCCCCGTCCCCTAACCCTAACCCTAACCCTAACCCTAACCCTAACCCTTACCCGAAGCCTTACCCTAACCCGTCCCCTAATCCTAATCCGTACGCTAACACTACACCGTACCCTAACACATACGCACACCCTAAACCGTTGTCATACACTAACCTGTCCCCTAAACCGTCCCCGTCTCCTAATCCTAACCCTAACCCTAACCCAAACCCTAAACCTGACCCGAAGCCTAATACTAACATGTCCTCTAAACCTAACCCGTACGCTAACACTAACCCATACCCTAACACGTACGCTCACCCTAAACCGTTGTCGTACCCTAACCTGTCCCCTAAACCGTCCCCGTTCCCTAACCCTAACCCTAACCCTAACCCTAACCCTTACCTGAAGCCTTACACTAACCCGTCCCCTAATCCTAACCCGTACGCTAACACTAACCCGTTCCCTAATACGTACGCTCACCCTAAACCGTTGTCGTACCCTAACCTGTCCCCTAAACCGTCCCCTTCCCCTAACCCTAACCCTAACCCTAACCCTAACCCTAACACTAACCCTTACCCGAAGCCTTACCCTAACCCGTCCCCTAATCCTAACACATACGATAACACTAACCTGTACCCGAACACGTACTCTCACCCTAAGCCGTTGTCATACACTAACCTGTCCCCTAAACTGTCCCCGTCCCCTAACCCTAACCCTAACCCTAACCCTAACCCTAAACCTTACATGAAACCTTACCCTAACCCGTCCCCTAATCCTAACCCGTACGCTAACACTAACCCATACCCTAACACGTACGCTCACCCTAAACCATTGTCGTACACTAACCTGTACCGTAAACCGTCCCCGTCCCCTAACCCTAACCCTAAACCTAACCCTAACCGTAACCCTTACCCGAAGCCTTACCGTAAACCGTCCCCTAATCCTAACCCATACGATAAAACTAACCCGTACCCTAACACGTACGCTCACCCTAAACCGTTGTCGTACCCTAACCTGTCCCCTAAACTGTCCCCGTCCCCTAACCCTAACCCTAACCCTAACCCTAACCCTTACCCGAAGCCTTACACTAACCCGTCCCCTAATCCTAACCCTTACGATAACACTAACCCGTACCCTAACACGTACGCTCACCCTAAACCGTTGTCGTACCCGGAGCTGTCCCCTAAACCGTCCCCGTCCCCTAACCCTAAACCTAACCCTAACCCTAACCCTTACCCGAAGCCTTCCCCTAACCCGTCCCCTAATCCTAACCCATACGATAACACTAACCTGTACCCTAACACGTACGCTCACCATAAACCGTTGTCGTACACTAACCTGTCCCCTAAACCGTCCCGATCCCCTAACCCTAACCCTAACCCTAACACTAGCCCTTACCTGAAGCCTTACCCTAACCCGTCCCCTAATCCTAAACCGTACGCTAACACTAACCCGTACCCTAACACGTACGCTCACCCTAAACCTTTGTCATACACTGACCTGTCCCCTAAACCATCCCCGTCCCCGTTCCCTAACCCTAACCTTAACCCTAACCCTAATTCTTACCCAAAGCCTTACCCTAACACGTCCCCTAACCCTAACCCTAACCCTAACCCGTAGCCTAACACGTACGCTCACCATAAACCGTTGTCGTACCATAACCTGTCCCCTAAACCGTCCCCGTCCCCTAACCCTAACCCTAACCCTAACCCTAACCCTAACCCTTACCCGAAGCCTTACCCTAACCCGTCCCCTAATCCTAATCCGTACGCTAACACTACACCGTACCCTAACACATACGCACACCCTAAACCGTTGTCATACACTAACCTGTCCCCTAAACCGTCCCCGTCTCCTAATCCTAACCCTAACCCTAACCCAAACCCTAAACCTGACCCGAAGCCTAATACTAACATGTCCTCTAAACCTAACCCGTACGCTAACACTAACCCATACCCTAACACGTACGCTCACCCTAAACCGTTGTCGTACCGTAACCTGTCCCCTAAACCGTCCCCGTCCCCTAACCCTAACCCTAACCATAACCCTAACCCTGACCCGAAGCCTTACCCTAACACGTCCCCTAATCCTAACCCGTACGCTAACACTAACCCGTACCCTAACACGTACGCTCACCATAAACCATTGTCGTACACTAACCTGTCCCCTAAACCGTCACCGTCCCTTAAACCTAACCCTAACCCTAACCCTAACCCTAACCTGAACCCTTACCCAAAGCCTTACCCTAAACCGTCCCCTAATCCTAACCCGTATGCTAACTCTAACCCGTAACCTAACACGTACGCTCACACTAAGGCGTTGTCGTACCCTAACCTGTCCCCTAAACCGTCCCGGTTCCCTAACCCTAACCCTAACCCTAACCCTAACCCTAACCCTTACCCGAAGCCTTACCCTAAACCGTCCCCTAATCGTAACCCGTACGCTAACACTAACCTGTACACTAACACGTACGCTCACCCTAAACCGTTGTCGTACCCTAACCTGTCCCCTAAACCGTACCCGTCCCCTAACCCTAACCCTAACCCTAACACTAACCCTTACCCGAAGCCTTACCCTAACCCGTCCCCTAATCCTAACCCATATGATAACACTAACCTGTACCCTAACACGTACTCTCACCCTAAACCGTTGTCATACACTAACCTGTCCCCTAAACTGTCCCCGTCCCCTAACCCTAACCCTAACCCTAACCCTAAACCTTACCCGAAGCCTTACCCTAACCCTTCCCCTAATCCTAACCCGTACGCTAACACTAAACCATACCCTAACACGTACGCTCACCCTAAGCCGTTGTCGTACACTAACCGGTTCCCTAAACTGTCCCCGTCCCCGTCCCCTAACCCTAACCCTAACCCTAATCCTTACCCGAAGCCTTACACTAACCCGTCCCCTAATCCTAACCCGTACGCTAACACTAACCCGTAACCTAACACGTACGCTCACCCTAAACGGTTGTTGTACACTAACCTGTCCCCTAAACCGTCCCCATCCCCTAACCCTAACCCTAACCCTAACCCTTACTCGAAGCCTTACCCTAACCCGTCCCCTAATCCTAAACCGTACGCTAACACTAACCCGTAGCCTAACACGTACGCTCACCATAAACCGTTGTCGTACCCTAACCTGTCCCCTAAACCGTCCCCGTCCCCTAACCCTAACACTAACCCTAACCCTAACCCTTACCCGAAGTCTTACCCTATCCCGTCCCCTAATCCTAACCCGTACGCTAACACTAATCCGTACCCTAACACATACACACACCCTAAACCGTTGTTGTACACTAAACTGTCCCCTAAACCGTCCCCGTCTCCTAACCCTAACCCTAACCCTAACGCTAACCCTAACCCTAACCCTTACCCAAAGCCTTACCCTAACAGGTCCTCTAATCCTAACCCGTACGCTAACACTAACCCGTACCCTAACACGTACGCTCACCCTAAACCGTTGTCGTACCCTAACCTGTCCCTTAAAGCGTCCCCGTCGCCTAACCCTAACCCTAACCCTAACCCTAACACTAACCCTTACCCGAAGCCTTACCCTAACCCGTCCCCTAATCCTAAACCGTACGCTAACACTAACCCGTACCCTAACACGTACGCTCACCCTAAACCTTTGTCATACACTGACCTGTCCCCTAAACCGTCCCCGACCCCGTCCCCTAACCCTAACCTTAACCCTAACCCTAACTCTTACCCGAAACCTTACCCTAACCAGTCCCCTAATCCTAACCTGTACGCTAACACTAACCCGTACCCTAACACGTACGCTCACCCTAAACCGTTGTCGTACCCTAACCTGTCCCCTAAACCATCCCCGTCTCCTAACCCTAACCCTAACCCTAAGCCTAACCCTTACCCGAAGCCTTACACTAACCCATCCCCTAATCCTAACCCGTACGCTAACACTAACCCGTAGCCTAACACGTACGCTCACCATAAACCGTTGTCGTACCATAACCTGTCCCCTAAACCGTCCCTGTCCCCTAACCCTAACCCTAACCCTAACCCTAACCCTTACCCGAAGCCTTACCCTAACCCGTCCCCTAATCCTAATCCGTACGCTAACACTACACCGTACCCTAACACATACGCACACCCTAAACCGTTGTCATACACTAACCTGTCCCCTAAACCGTCCCTGTCCCCTAACCCTAACCCTAACCCTAACCCTAACCCTGACCCGAAGCCTTATACTAACACGTCCTCTAATCCTAACCCGTACGCTAACACTAACCCGTACCCTAACACGTACGCTCACCCTAAACCGTTGTCGTACCCTAACCTGTCCCCTAAACCATCCCCGTCCCCTAACCCTAACCCTAACCCTAACCCTTACCCGAAGCCTTACCCTAACCCGTCCCCTAATCCTAACCCGTACGCTAACACTAACACGTACCCTAACACGTACGCTCACCCTAAACCGTTGTCGTACACTAACTTTTCCCCTAAACCGTCCCCGTCCCCTAACCCTAAACCTAAACCTAACCCTAACCCTAACCCTTACCCGAAGCCTTACCGTAATCCGTCCCCTAATCCTAACCCATACGATAACACTAACCCGTACCCTAACACGTACGCTCACCCTAAACCCTTGTCGTACCCTAACCTGTCCCCTAAACCGTCCCCGTCCCCTAACCCTAACCCTAACCCTAACCCTAAACCTTACCTGAAGCCTTACCCTAACCCGTCCCCTATTCCTAACCCGTACCCTAACACTAACCCGTACCCTAACACGTACGCTCACCCTAAACCGTTGTCGTACCCTAACCTGTCCCCTAAACCGTCCCCGTCCCCTAACCCTAACCCTAACCCTAACCCTAACCCTTACCCGAAGCCTTACCCTATCCCATCCCCTAATCCTAACCCGTACGCTAACACTAACCCGTAGCCTAACACGTACGCTCACCATAAACCGTTGTCATACCATAACCTGTCCCCTAAACCGTCGCCGTCCCCTAACCCTAACCCTAACCCTAACCCTAACCCTAACCCTTACCCGAAGCCTTACCCTAACCCGTCCCCTAATCCTAACCCGTACGCTAACACTAAACCGTACCCTAACACATACGCACACCCTAAACCGTATTCGTACACTAACCTGTCCCCTAAACCGTCCCCGTCTCCTAACACTAACCCTAACCCTAACCCTAACCCTAACCCTTACCCGAAGCCTTACTCTAACACGTCCTCTAATCCTAACCCGTACACTAACACTAACCCGTACCCTAACACGTACGCTCACCCTAAACCGTTGTCGTACCCTAACCTGTCCCCTAAACCGTACCCGTCCCCTAACCCTAACCCTAACCCTAACGCTAACCCTTACCCGAAGCCTTATCCTAACCCATCCCCTAATCCGAACCCGTACGCTAACACTAACCCGTACCCTAACAGGTACGCTCACCCTAAAACGTTGTCGTACCCTAACCTGTCCCCTAAACCGTCACCGTCCCCTAAACCTAACCCTAACCCTAACCCTAACCCTAACCCGAACCCTTACCCGAAGCCTTAACCTAAACCGTCCCCTAATCCTAACCCGTATGCTAACTCTAACCCGTACCCTAACACGTACGCTCACCCTAAACCGTTGTCATACCCTAACCTGTCCCCTAAACCGTCCCCGTTCCCTAACCCTAACCTTAACCCTAACCCTAACCCTAACCCTAACCCTTACCCGAAGCCTTACCCTAACCCGTCCACTAATCCTAACCCGTACGCTAAAACTAACCCTTACCCTAAGACGTACGCTCACCCTAAACCGTTGTCGTACCCTAACCTGTCCCTTAAACCGTCCCCGTCGCCTAACCCTAACCCTAACCCTAACACTTACCCGAAGCCTTACCCTAACCCGTCCCCTAATCCTAACCCGTATGCTAACTATAACCCGTACCCTAACACGTACGCTCACCCTAAACCGTTGTCGTATTCTAACCTGTCCCCTAAACCGTCCCCGTCCCCTAACCCTAACCCTAACCCTAACCCTAACCCTTACCCGAAGCCTTACACTAACTCGTCCCCTAATCCTAAACCTTACGATAACACTAACCCATACCCTAACATGTACGCTCACCCTAAACCGTTGTCGTACCCTAACCTGTCCCCTAAACCGTCTCCATCCCCTAACCCTAACCCTAACCCTAACCCTAACCCTTACCCGAAACCTTACCCTAACCCGTCCCCTAATCCTAAACCGTACGCTAACACTAACCCGTACCCTAACACGTACGCTCACGCTAAACCGTTGTCATACACTGACCTGTCCCCTAAACCGTCCCCGTCCCCTAACCCTAACCCTAACCCTAACCATAACCCTAACCCTTACCCGAAGCCTTACCCTAACACGTCCTCTAATCCTAACCCGTACGCTAACACTAACACGTAACCTAACACGTACGCTCACCCTAAACCGTTGTCGTACACTAACCTGTCCCCTAAACCGTCCCCGTCCCCAACCCTAACCCTAACACTAACCCTAACCCTTACCCGAAGCCTTACCCTAACCCGTCCCCTATTCCTAACCCGTATGCTAACTCTAACCGTACGCTAACACGTACGCTCACCCTAAACCGTTGTCGTACCCTAACCTGTCCCCTAAACCGTCCCCGTTCCCTAACCCTAACCCTAACCCTAACCCTTACCCAAAGCCTTACACTAACCCTTCCCCTAATCCTAACCCGTACGCTGACACTAACCCGTACCCTAACACGTACGCTCACCCTAAACCGTTGTCTTACCCTAACCTGTCCCCTAAACCGTCCCCGTCCCCTAAACCTAACCCTAACCCTAACCCTAACCCTAAGCCTAACACTTACCCGAAGCCTTACCCTAACCCGTCCCCTAATCCTAACCCATACGATAACACTAACCTGTACCCTAACACGTACGCTCACCCTAAACCGTTGTCATACACTAACCTGTACCCTAAACTGTCCCCGTCCCCTAACCCTAACCCTAACCCTAACCCTAAACCTTACCCGAAGCCTTACCCTACCCCGTCCCCAAATCCTAACCCGTACGCTAACACTAACCCGTACCCTAACACGTACGCTCACCCTAAACCTTTGTCGTACAGTAACCTGTCCCCTAAACCGTCCCCGTCCCCTAACCCTAACCCTAAACCTAACCCTAACCCTTACCGGAAGCATTACCGTAAACCGTCCCCTAATCCTAACCCATACGATAACACTAACCCGTACCCTAACACGTACGCTCACCCTAAACTGTTGTCGTACCCAAACCTGTCCCCTAAACCGTCCCCGTCTCCGAACCCTAACACTAAACCTAACCCTAACCCTTACCCGAAGCCTTACCCTAACCCGTCCCCTAATCCTAACCCGTACGCTAACACTAACCCATACCCTAACACGTATGCTCACCCTAAACCGTTGTCGTACCCTAACCTGTCCCTTAAACCGTCCCCGTCCCCTAACCCTAACCCTAACCCTAACCCTAAACCTTACCCGAAGCCTTACCCTAACCCGTCCCCTAATCCTAACCCGTATGCTAACTCTAACCAGTACTCTAACACGTACGCTCACCCTAAACCGTTGTCGTACCCTTACCTGTCCCCTAAACCGTCCCCATTCCCTAACCCTAACCCTAACCCTAACCTTAACCCTAACCCTTATCCGAAGCCTTACCCTAAATCGTCCCCTAATCCTAATTCGTACACTAACACTAACCTGTACCCTAACACGTACGCTCACCCTAAACTGTTGTCGTACTCTAACCTGCCCCTAAACCGTCCCCGTCCCCTAACCCTAACCCTAACCCTAACCCTAACACTAAATCTTACCCGAAGCCTTACACTAAGCCGTCCCCTAATCCTAACCCTTACAATAACACTAAACCGTACACTAACACGTACTCTCACCCTAAACCGTTGTCGTACACTAACTTGTCCCCTAAACCGTCCCCATCCCCTAACCCTAACCCTAACCCTAAACCTAACCCTTACCCGAAGCCTTACCCTAACCCATACCCTAATCCTAACCCGTACGCTAACACTAACCTGTAACCTAACACGTACGCTCACCATAAACCGTTGTCGTACCATAACCTGTCCCCTAAACCGTCCCCGTCCCCGTCCCCTAACCCTAACCCTAACCCTAACCCTAACCCTTACCCGAAGCCTTACCCTAACACGTCCTCTAATCCTAGCCCGTACGCTAACACTAACACGTAACCTAACACGTACGCTCACCTGAAACCGTTGTCGTATCCTAACCTGTCCCCTAAACCGTCCCCGTCCCCTAACCCTAACCCTAACACTAACCCTAACCTTTACCCGAAGCCTTACCCTAACCCGTCCCCTATTCCTAACCCGTACGCTAACACTAACTCGTACCCTAAAACGTAGGGTCACCCTAAACCGTTGTCGTACCCTAACCTGTCCCCTAAACCGTCACCGTCCCCTAAACCTATCCCTAACCGTAACCCTAACCCTAACCCGAACCCTTACCCGAAGCCTTACCCTAAACCGTCCCCTAATCCTAACCCGTAGGCTAACTCTAACCCGTACCCTAACACGTACGCTCACCCTAAACCGTTGTCGTACCCTAACCTGTCCCCTAAACCGTTCCCGTTCCCTAAACCTAACCCTAGCCTAACCTTAACCCTAACCCTTACCCGAAGCCTAACCCTAACCCTTCCCCTAATCCTAACCCGTACGTTAACACTAACCCGTACCCTAACACGTACGCTCACCCTAAACCGTTGTCATACCCTAACCTGTCCCCTAAACCGTCCCCGTCCCCTAACCCTAACACTAACCCCAACCCTAACCCTTACCCGAAGCCTTACCCTAACCCGTCCCCTAATCCTAACCCATACGATAACACTAACCTGTACCCTAACACGTAAGCTCACCCTAAACCGTTGTCATACACTAACCTGTCCCCTAAACTGTCCCCGTCCCCTAACCCTAACCCTAACCCTAACCCTTACCCGAAGCCTTACCCTAACACGTCCTCTAATCCTAACCCGTACGCTAACACTAACCCGTACCCTAACACGTACGCTCAATGTAAACCGTTGTCGTACCCTAACCTGTCCCCTAAACCGTCCCCATCCCCTAAACCTATCCCTAACCCTAACCCTAACCCTGACCCGAAGCCTTACCCTAACCCGTCCCCTAATCCTAACCCGTACGCTAACACTAACCCGTACCCTAACACGTACGCTCACCCTAAACGTTTGTCGTACACTAACCTGTCCCCTAAACCGTCCCCGTCCCCTAACCCTAACACTAACCCTAACCCTAACCCTTACCCGAAGCCTTACCCTAAACCGTCCCCTAATTCTAAACCGTACGCTAACACTAACCCGTACCCTAACACGTACACTCACCGTAAACCGTTGTCGTACTCTAACCTGTCCCCTAAACCGTCCCCGTCCCCTAACCCTAACCCTAAACCTAACCCTAACCCTTACCCAAAGCCTTACCCTAACCCATCCCCTAATCCATACCCGTACGCTAACACTAACCCGTACCCTAACACGTACGCTAACCCTAAACCGTTGTCGTAGCCTAACCTGTCCCCTAAACCGTACCTGTCCCCTAACCCTAACCCTAACCCTAACCCTAACCCTTACCCGAAGCCTTACCCTATCCCATCCCCTAATCCTAACCCGTACGCTAACACTAACCCGTACCCTAACACGTACGCTCACCCTAAACCGTTGTCGTACCCTAACATGTCCCCTAAACCATCCCCGTCCCCTAACACTAACCCTAATCCTAACCCTAACCCTAACCCTTATCCGAAGCCTTACGCTAAACCGTCCCCTAAACCAAAACCGTACGCTAACACTAACCCGTACCCTAACACGTACGCTCACCCTAAACCGTTGTCGTACCCGAACCTGTCCCCTAAACCGTCCCCGTCCCCTAACCCTAACCCTAACCCTTACCCGAAGCCTTACACTAACCCTTCCCCTATTCCTAACCCGTACGCTAACACTAACCAGTACCCTAACACGTACGCTCACCCTAAACCGTTGTCATACACTAACCTGTCCCCTAAACCGTCACCGTCCCGTAACCCTAACCCTAACCCTAACCCTAGCCCTAACCCTTACCCGAAGCCTTAACCTAACCCGTCCCCTAATCCTAACCCGTACGCTAACACTAACCCGTACCCTAACACGTACGCTCACCCTAAACCTTTGTCGTACCCTAACCTGTCCCCTAAACCGTCCCCGTCCCCTAAACCTAACAATAACCCTAACCCTATCCCTTACCTGAAGCCTTACACTAACCCGTCCCCTAATTCTAAACCGTACGGTAACACTAACCCGTACCATAACACGTACACTCACCCTAAACCGTTGTCGTACCCTAACCTGTCCCCTAAACCGTCCCCGTCCCCTAACCCTAACCCTAACCCTAACCCTAACCCTTACCCGAAGCCTTACCCTAACCCATCCCCTAATCCATACCCGTACGCTAACGCTAACCTGTACCCTAACACGTATGCTCACCCTAAATCGTTGTCGTAGCCTAACCTGTCCCCTAAACCGTCCCCGTCCCCTAACCCTAACCCTAACCCTAACCCTAACCCTAACCCTAACCCTAATCCTAACCCTAACCCTAACGCTTATCCGAAGCCTTACGCTAAACCGTCCCCTAAACCTAAACCGTACGCTATCACTAACCCGTACCCTAACACGTACACTCACCCTAATCCGTTGTCGTATGTGAACCTGTCCCCTAAACCGTCCCCATCCCCTAACCCTAACCCTAACCCTAACCCTAACCCTTACCTGAAGCCTTACACTAACCCTTCCCCTATTCCTAACCCGTACGCTAACACTAACCAGTACCCTAACACGTACGCTCACCCTAAACCGTTGTCATACCCTAACTTGTCCCCTAAACCGTCACCGTCCCGTAACCCTAACCCTAACCCTAACACTAGCCCTAACCCTTACCCGAAGCCTTACACTAAACCGTCCCTGAATCCTAACCCGTACGCTAAAACTAACCCGTAACCTAACACTTACGCTCACCCTAAACCTTTGTCGTACCCTAACCTGTCCCCTAAACCGACCCCGTCCCCTAACCCTAAACCTAACCCTAACCCTTACCCAAAGCCTTACCCTAACCCGTCCCCTAATCCTAAACCGTACGCTAACACTAACCCATAGCCTAACACGTACGCTCACCATAAACCTTTGTCGTAACCTAACCTGTCCCCTACACCGTCCCCATCCCCTAACCCTAACCCTAACCCTTACCTGAAGCCTTACCCTAACCCGTCCCCTAATCCTAACCCGTACGCTAACACTAAACCGTATCCTAACACATACACACACCCTAAACCGTTGTTGTACACTAACCTGTCCCCTAAACCGTCCCCGTCTCCTAACCCTAACCCTAACCCTAACCCTAACTCTTACCCGAAGCCTTACCCTAACACGTCCTCTAATCTTAACCCGTACGCTAACAGTAAACCGTACCCTAACACGTACGCTCAACGTAAACCGTTGTCGTACCCTAACCTGTCTGCTAAACCGTCCCCGTCCCCTAACCCTAGCCCTAACCCTAACCCTAACACTGACCCGAAGCCTTACACTAACCCGTCCCCTAATCCTAACCCGTAGGCTAACACTAACCCGTACCCTAACACGTACGCTCACCCTAAACCTTTGTCGTACCCTAACCTGTCACCTAAACCGTCCCCGTCCACTAACCCTAACACTAACCCTAACCCTAACCCTTACCCGAAGCCTTACCCTAACCCGTCCCCTAATCCTAACCCGTACGCTAACACTAACACGTACCCTAACACGTACACTCACCCTAAACCGTTGTCGTACCCTAACCTGTCCCCTAAACCGTCACCGTCCCGTAACCCTAACCCTAAACCTAAACCTAGCCCTAACCCTTACCCGAAGCCTTACACTAACCCCTCCCCGAATCCTAACCCGTACGCTAACACTAACCCATACCCTAACACGTACGCTCACCCTAAACCGTTCTCGTACCCTAACCTGTCCCCTAAACCGTCCCCGTCCCCTAACCCTAACCGTAACCCTAACCCTAACCCTTACCCGAAGCCTTACCTTAACCCATCCCCTAATCCTAACACGTACGCTAACACTAACCCGTACCCTAACACGTACGCTCACCCTAAACCGTTGTCGTAGCCTAACCTGTCCCCTAAACCGTCACCATCCCCAAAACCTAACCCTAACCCTAAACTTAACCCAAACCCGAACCCTTGCCCGAAGCCTTACACTAAACCGTACCCTAATCCTAACCCGTATGCTAACTCTAACCCGTACCCTAACACGTACGCTCACCCTAAACCGTTGTCGTACCCTAACCTCTCCCCTAAACCGTCCCCGTTCCCTAACCCTAACCCTAACCCTAACCCTAACCCTTACCCAAAGCCTTACCCTAACCCTTCCCCTAATCCTAACCCGTACGCTAACACTAACCCATACCCTAACACGTACGATCACCCTAAACCGTTGTCGTACCCTAACCTGTCCCCTAAACCGTCCCCGTCCCCTAACCCTAACCCTAACCCTAGCCCTAACCCTTACCCGAAGCCTTACCCTAACCCGTCCCCTAATCCTAACACGTACGCTAACACTAACCCGTACCCTAACACGTATGCTCACCCTAAACCGTTGTCGTACACTAACCTGTCCCCTAAACTGTCCCCGTACCCGTCCCCGTCCCCTAACCCTAACCCTAGCCCTAACCCTTACCCGAAGCCTTACCCTAACCCGTCCCCTAATCCTAACCCGTACGCTAACACTAAACCATAACCTAACACGTACGCTCACCCTAAACCTTTGTCGTACCCTAACCTGTCCCCTAAACCGTCCCCGTCCCCTAACCCTAAACCTAACCCTAACCCTTACCCAAAGCCTTACCCTAACCCGTACCCTAATCCTAAACCGTACGGTAACACTAACCCATAGCCTAACACGTACGCTCACCATAAACCGTTGTCGTACCCTAACCTGTACCCTAAACCTTCCCCATCCCCTAACCCTAACCCTAACCCTAACCATTACCTGAAGCCTTACCCTAACCCGTCCCCTAATCCTAACCCGTACGCTAACACTAAACCGTATCCTAACACAAACACACACCCTAAACCGTTGTTGTACACTATCCTGTCCCCTAAACCGTCCCCGTCTCCTAACCCTAACCCTAACCCTAACACTAACCCTAACCCTTACCCGAAGCCTTACCCTAACACGTCCTCTAATCCTAACACGTACGCTAACACTAACCCGTACCCTAACACGTACGCTCAACGTAAACCGTTGTCGTACCCTAACCTGTCCCCTAAACCGTCCCCGTCCCCTAACCCTAGCCCTAAACCTAACCCTAACACTGACCCGAAGCCTTACCCTAACCCGTCCCCTAATCCTAACCCGTAGGCTAACACTAACCCGTACCCTAACACGTACGCTCACCCTAAACCTTTGTCGTACCCTAACCTGTCCCCTAAACCGTCCCCGTCCACTAACCCTAACACTAACCCTAACCCTAACCCTTACCCGAAGCCTTACCCTAACCCGTCCCCTAATCCTAACCCGTACGCTAACACTAACACGTACCCTAACACGTACGCTCACCCTAAACCGTTGTCGTACCCTAACCTGTCCCCTAAACCATCCCCGTCCCCTAACACTAACCCTAATCCTAACCCTAACCCTAACCCTTATCCGAAGCCTTCCCCTAAACCGTCCCCTAAACCTAACCCGTACGCTAACACTAACGCGTACCCTAACACGTACGCTCACCCTAAACCGTTGTCATACCCTAACCTGTCCCCTAAACCGTCACCGTCCCGTAACCCTAACCCTAAACATAACCCTAGCCCTTACCCTTACCCGAAGCCTTACACTAACCCGTCCGCGAATCCTAACCCGTACGCTAACACTAACCCATACCGTAACACGTACGCTCACCCTAAACCGTTCTCGTACCCTAACCTGTCCCCTAAACCGTCCCCGTCCCCTAACCCTAACCGTAACCCTAACCCTAACCCTTACCCGAAGCCTTACCCTAACCCATCCCCTAATCCTAACACGTACGCTAACACTAACCCGTACCCTAACACTTACGCTCACCCTAAACCCTTGTCGTAGCCTAACCTGTCCCCTAAACCGTCACCGTCCCCAAAACGTAACCCTAACCCTAAACCTAACCCAAACCCGAACCCTTGCCCGAAGCCTTACCCTAAACCGTACCCTAATCCTAACCCGTATGCTAACTCTAACCCGTACCCTAACACGTACGCTCACCCTAAACCGTTGTCGTACCCTAACCTCTCCCCTAAACCGTCCCCGTTCCCTAACCCTAACCCTAACCCTAACCCTAACCCTAACCCTTACCCGAAGCCTTACCCTAATCCTTCCCCTAATCCTAACCCGTACGCTAACACTAAAACATACCCTAACACGTACGCTCACCCTAAACCGTTGTCGTACCCTAACCCTTCCCCTAAGCCGTCCCCGTCCCCTAACCCTAACCCTAACCCTAACCCTAACCCTAACCCTTATCCGAAGCCTTACCCTAACCCGTCCCCTAATCCTAACCCATACGATAACACTAACCTGTACCCTAACACGTACGCTCACCCTAAACCGTTGTCATACACTAACATTTCCCCTAAACCGTCCCCGTCCCCTAACCCTAACCCTAACCCTAGCCCTAACCCTTACCCGAAGCCTTACCCTAACCCGTCCCCTAATCCTAACCCGTACGCTAACACTAACCCGTACCCTAACACGTATGCTCAACCTAAACCGTTGTCGTACACTAACCTGTCCCCTAAACTGTCCCCGTACCCGTCCCCGTCCCCTAACCCTAACCCTAAACCTAACCCTTACCCGAAGCCTTACCCTAACCCGTCCCCTAATCCTAACCCGTACGCTAACACTAACCCATACCCTAACACGTACGCTCACCCTAAACCTTTGTCGTACCCTAACCTGTCCCCTAAACCGTCCCCGTCCCCTAACCCTAAACCTAACCCTAACCCTTACCCAAAGCCTTACCCTAACCCGTACCCTAATCCTAAACCGTACGCTAACACTAACCCATATCCTAACACGTACGCTCACCATAAACCGTTGTCGTACCCTAACCTGTCCCTTAAACCTTCCCCATCCCCTAACCCTAACCCTAACACTAACCATTACCTGAAGCCTTACCCTAACCCGTCCCCTAATCCTAACCCGTACGCTAACACTAAACCGTATCCTAACACAAACACACACCCTAAACCGTTGTTGTACACTATCCTGTCCCCTAAACCGTCCCCGTCTCCTAACCCTAACCCTAACCCTAACCCTAACCCTAACCCTTACCCGAAGCCTTACCCTAACACGTCCTCTAATCTTAACACGTACGCTAACACTAACCCGTACCCTAACACGTACGCTCAATGTAAACCGTTGTCGTACCCTAACCTGTCCCCTAAACCGTCCCCGTCCCCTAACCCTATCCCTAACCCTAACCCGAACCCTGACCCAAAGACTTACCCTAAACCTTCCCCTAATCCTAACCCGTACGCTAACTCTAACCCGTACCCTAACACGTACGCTCACCCTAAACCGTTGTCGTACCCTAACCTGTCCCCTAAACCGTAACCATCACCTCACCCTATCCCTAACCCAACCCTAACCCTAACCCGAACCCTTACCCGAAGCCTTATCCTAAACCGTCCCCTAATCCTAACCCGTACGCTAACTCTAACCCGTACCCTAACACGTACGCTCACCCTAAACCGTTGTCGTAACCTAACCTGTCCCCTAAACCGTCCCCGTTCCCTAACCCTAACCCTAACCCTAACCCTAAGCCTAACCCTTACCCGAAGCCTTACACTAACCCTTCCCCTAATCCTAAACCGTACGCTAACACTAACCCGTACCCTAACACGTACGCTCACCCTAAACCGTTGTCGTACCCTAACCTGTCCCCTAAGCCGTCCCCGTCCCCTAACCCTAACCCTAACCCTAACCCTAAACCTAACCCTTACCCAAAGCCTTACCCTAACCCGTCCCCTAATCCTAAACCGTACGCTAACACTAACCCGTACCCTAACACGTACGCTCACCCTAAACCGTTGTCATACACTAACCTGTCCCCTAAACTGTCCCTGTCCCCTAACCCTAACCCTAACCCTAACTCTAACCCTAAAACTTACCCGAAGCCTTACGCTAACCCGTCCCCTAATCCTAACCCGTACGCTAACACTAACCCGTACTCTAACACGTACGCTCACCCTAAACCGTTGTCGTACACTAACCTGTCCCCTAAACCGTCCCCGTCCCCTAACCGTAACCCTAACCCTAAACCTAACCCTAACCCTAACCCTTACCCGAAGCCTTACCGTAAACCGTCCCCTAATCCTAACCCATACGATAACACTAACCCGTACCCTAACACGTACGCTCACCCTAAACCGTTGTCGTACCCTAACCTGTCCCCTAAACCGTCCCCGTCCCCTAACCCTAACCTTAACCCTAACCCTAACCCTTACCCGAAGCCTTACCATAACCCGTCCCCTAATCCTAACCCGTATGCTAACACTAACCCGTACCCTAACACGTACACTCACCCTAAACCATTGTCTTACACTAACCTGTCCCCTAAACCGTCCCCGTCCCCTAACCCTAACCCTAACCCTAACCCTAACCCTTACCCGAAGCCTTACCGTAACCCATCCCCTAATCCTAAACCATACGATAACACTAACCCGTACCCTAACATGTACGCTCACACTAAACCGTTGTCGTACCTTAACCTGTCCCCTAAACTGTCCCCGTCCCCTAACCCTAACCCTAACCCTAGCCCTAACCCTTACCCGAAGACTTACCCTAACCCGTCCCCTAATCCTAAACCGTACGCTAACACTAACCCATACCCTAACACGTACGCTCACCCTAAACCGTTGTCGTACACTAACCTGCCCCCTAAACTGTCCCTGTCACCGTCCCCGTCCCCTACCCCTAACCCTAACCCTAACCCTTACCCGAAGCCTTACGCTAACCCGTCCCGTAATAATAACCCGTACGCTAACACTAAACCGTACCCTAACACGTATGCTCACCATAAACCTTTGTCGTACCCTAACTTGTCCCCTAAACCGTCCCCATCCCCTAACCCTAAACCTAACCCTAACCCTTACCCAAAGCCTTACCCTAACCCGTCCCCTAATCCTAAACCGTACGCTAACACTAACCGATAGCCTAACACGTACGCTCACCATAAACCGTTGTCGTACCCTAAACTGTCCCCTAAACCGTCCCCATCCCCTAAACCTAACCCTAACCCTAACCCTTACCTGAAGCCTTACGCTAACCCGTCCCCTAGTCCTAACACGTACACTAACACTAAACCGTATCCTAACACATACACACACCCTAAACCGTTGTTGTACACTAACCTGTCCCCTAAAACGTCCCCGTCACCTAACCCTAACCCTAACCCTAACCCTAACCCTAAACCTTACCCGAAGCCTTAGCCTAACACGTCCTCTAATCCTAACCCGTACGCTAACACTAACCCGTACCCTAACACGTACGCTCAACGTAAACCGTTCTCGTACCCTAACCTGTCCCCTAAACCGTCCCCGTCCCCTAACCCTATCCCTAACACTAACCCTAACCCTGATCCGAAGCCTTACCCTAACCTGTCCCCTAATCCTAACCCGTACGCTAACACTAACGCGTACCCTAACACGTACGCTCACCCTAAACCTTTGTCGTACCCTAACCTGTCCCCTAAACCATCCCCGTCCCCTAACCCTAACACTAACCCTAACCCTAACCCTTACCCGAAGCCTTACCCTAACCCGTCCCCTAATCCTAACCCGTACGCTAACACTAACCCATACCCTAACACGTACGCTCACCCTAAACCGTTGTCGTACCCTAACCTCTCCCTTAAACCGTCCCCGTCCCCTAACCCTAAACCTAACCCTAACCCTAACCCTTACCCGAAGCCTTACCCTAACCCGTCCCCTAATCCTAACCCGTATGCTAACTCTAACCCATAGCCTAACACGTACGCTCACCCTAAACCGTTGTCGTACCCTAACCTGTCCCCTAATCCGTCCCCGTTCCCTAACCCTAACCCTAACCCTAACCTTAACCCTAACCCTTATGCGAAGCCTTACCCTAACTCGTCCCCTAATCCTAACTCGTACGCTAACACTAACCCGTACCCTAACACGCACGCTCACCCTAAACCGTTGTCGTACTCAAACCTGTCCCCTAAACCGTCCCTGTCCCCTAACCCTAACCCTAACCCTAACCCTAACCCTAACCCTAAACCTTACCCGAAGCCTTACCCTAACCCGTCCCCTAATCCTAACACTTACGATAACACTAAACCGTACCCTAAAACGTACGCTCACCCTAAACCGTTGTCATACACTGACCTGTCCCCTAAACCGTCCCCGTCCCCGTCCCCTAACCCTAACCCTAACCCTAACCCTAACCCTTACCCGAAGCCTTAGCCTAACCTGTCCCCTAATCCTAAACCGTACACTAACACTAACCCGTACCCTAACACGTACACTCACCCTAAACCGTTGTCGTACCCTAACTTGTCCCCTAAACCATCCCCGTCCCCTAACCCTAACCCTAACCCTAACCCTAACCCTTACCCGAAGCCTTACCCTAACCCATCCCCTAATCCTAACCCGTACGCTAACACTAACCCATACCCTAACACGTACGCTCACCCTAAACCGTTGTCGTACCCTAACCTGTCCCCTAAACCGTCCCTGTCCCCTAACCCTAACCCTAACCCTAACCCTTACCCGAAGCCTTACCCTAACACATCCCCTAATCCTAACCCGTACGCAAACACTAACCCGTAGCCTAACACGTACGTTCACCATAAACCGTTGTCGTACCATAACCTGTCCCCTAAACCATCCCCGTCCCCTAACCCTAACCCTAACCCTAACCCTAACCCTAACGCTAACCCTTACCCGAAGCCTTACCCTAACACGTCCTCTAATCCTAACCCGTACGCTAACACTAACCCGTAACCTAACACGTACGCCCACCCTAAACCGTTGTCGTACCCTATCCTGTCCCCTAAAGCGTCCCCGTCCCCTAACCCTAACCCTAACACTAACCCTAACCCTTACCCGAAGCCTTACCCTAACCCGCCCCTATTCCTAACCCGTACGCTAACACTAACCCGTACCCTAACACGTAGGCTCACCCTAAACCGTTCTCGTACCCTAAACTGTCCCCTAAACCGTCAACATCCCCTAAACCTAACCCTAACCCTAACCCTAACCCTTACCCGAAGCCTTACCCTAAGCCGTCACCTAATCCTAACCCGTATGCTAACTCTAACCCATAGCCTAACACGTACGCTCACACTAAACCATTGTCGTACCCTAACCTGTCCCCTAAACCGTCCCCGTTCCCTAACCCTAACCCTAACCCTAACCTTAACCGTAACGCTTATGCGAAGCCTTACCCTAACTCGTCCCCTAATCCTAACTCGTACGCTAACACTAACCCGTACCCTAACACGTACGCTCACCCTAAACCGTTGTCGTACTCAAACCTGTCCCCTAAACCGTCCCTGTCCCCTAACCCTAACCCTAACCCTAACCCTAACACTAAACCTTACCCGAAGCCTTACCCTAACCCGTCCCCTAATCCTAACCCTTACGATAACACTAAACCATACCCTAACACGTACGCTCACCCTAAACCGTTGTCATACACTGACCTGTCCCCTAAACCGTCCCCGTCCCCGTCCCCTAACCCTAACCCTAACCCTTACCCTAACCCTTACCCGAAGCCTTACCCTAATCTGTCCCCTAATCCTAAACCGTACACTAACACTAACCCGTACCCTAACACGTACACTCACCCTAAACCATTGTCGTACCCTAACTTGTCCCCTAAACCGTCCCCGTCCCCTAACCCTAACCCTAACCCTAACCCTAACCCTTACCCGAAGCCTTACCCTAACCCATCCCCTAATCCTTACCCGTACGCTAACACTAACCCGTACCCTAAAACGTACGCTCACCCTAAACCGTTGTCGTACCCAAACCTGTCCCCTAAACCGTCCCCGTCCCCTAACCCTAACCCTAACCCTAACCCTTACCCGAAGCCTTACCCTAACCCATCCCGTCATCCTAACCCGTACGCAAACACTAACCCGTAGCCTAACACGTACGCTCACCATAAACCGTTGTCGTACCATAACCTGTCCCCTAAACCATCCCCGTCCCCTAACCCTAACCCTAAACCTAACCCTAACCCTAACCCTTACCCGAAGCCTTACCCTAACACGTCCTCTAATCCTAACCCATACGCTAACACTAACCCGTAACCTAACACGTACGCTCACCCTAAACCGTTGTCGTACCCTATCCTGTCCCCTAAACCGTCCCCGTCCCCTAACCCTAACCCTAACACTAACCCTAACCCTTACCCGAAGCCTTACCCTAACCCGCCCCTATTCCTAACCCGTACGCTAACACTAACCCGTACCATAACACGTAGGCTCACCCTAAACGGTTGTCGGGCCCTAAACTGTCCCCTAAACCGTCACCGTCCCCTAAACCTAACCCTAAACCTAACCCTAACCCTAACCCGAACCCTTACCCGAAGCCTTACCCTAAACCGTCCCCTAATCCTAACCCGTATGCTAACTCTAACCCGTAACCTAACACGTACGCTAACCCTAAACCGTTGTCGTACCCTAACCTGTCCCCTAAACCGTCCCCGTTCCCTAACCCTAACCCTAACCCTAACCCTAACCCTAACCCTAGCCCTTACCCGAAGCCTTCCCCTAACCCTTCCCCTAATCCTAACCCGTTCGCTAACACTAACCCGTACCCTAACACGTACGCTCACCCTAAACCGTTGTTGTACCCTAACCTGTCCCCTTAACCGTCCCCGTCCCCTAACCCTAACCCTAACCCTTACCCGAAGCCTTACCCTAACCCGTCACCTAATCCTAACCCATAGGATAACACTAAACTGTACCCTAACACGTACGCTCACCCTAAACCGTTGTCATACACTAACCTGTCCCCTAAACTGTCCCCGTACCCGTCCGCGTCCCCTAACCCTAACCCTAACCCTAATCCTTACCCGAAGCCTTACCCTAACCCGTCCCCTAATCCTAACCCGTACGCTAACACTAACCCGTACACTAACACGTACGCTCACCCTAAACCTTTGTCGTACCCTAACCTGTCCCCTAAACCGTCCCCGTCCCCTAACCCTAAACCTAACCCTAACCCTTACCCAAAGCCTTACCCTAACCCGTACCCTAATCCTAAACCGTACGCTAACACTAACCCATAGCCTAAAACGTACGCTCACCATAAACCGTTGTTGTACCCTAACCTGTCCCCTAAACCGTCCCCATCCCCTAACCCTAACCCTAACCCTAAACCTAACCCTTACCTGAAGCCTTACCCTAACCCGTCCCCTAATCCTAACCCGTACGCTAACACTAATCCGTACCCTAACACGTACGCTCACCCTAAACCGTTGTCGTACCCTAACCTGTCCCTTAAACCGTCCCCGTCCCCTAACCATAACCCTAACCATAACCCTTACCCGAAGCCTTACCCTAACCCGTCCCCTAATCCTAACCCGTACGCTAACACTAA
This sequence comes from Phocoena phocoena, assembly GCF_963924675.1. Taxonomy (NCBI): domain Eukaryota; kingdom Metazoa; phylum Chordata; class Mammalia; order Artiodactyla; family Phocoenidae; genus Phocoena; species Phocoena phocoena. Next base: position 54,322 of record NW_027077477.1, read on the forward strand.
CCCGTACACTAACACGTACGCTCACCCCAAACCTTTGTCGTACCCTTACCTGTCCCCTAAACCGTCCCCGTCCCCTAACCCTAAACCTAACCCTAACCCTTACCCAAAGCCTTACCCTAACCCGTACCCTAATCCTAAACCGTACACTAACACTAACCTGTACCCTAACACGTACACTCACCCTAAACCGTTGTCGTACCCTAACCTGTCCCCTAAACCGTTGTCGTACCCTAACCTGTCCCCTAAACCGTCCCCGTCCCCTAACACTAAACGTAACCCTAACCCTAACCCTTACCCGAAGCCTTACCCTAACCCGTCCCCTAATCCTAACCCGTACGCTAACACTAACCCATATCCTAACACGTACGCTCACCATAAACCGTTGTCGTACCATAACCTGTCCCCTAAACCATCCCCATCTCCTAATCCTAACCCTAACCCTAACCCTAACCCTAACCCTTACCCGAAGCCTTACCCTAACCCGTCCCCTAATCCTAACCCGTACGCTAACACTAACCCGTACCCTAACACGTACGCTCACCCTAAACCGTTGTCGTACACTAACCTGTCCCCTAACCTGTCCCCGTACCCGTCCCCATCCCCTAACCCTAACACTAACCCTAACCCTTACCCGAAGCCTTACCCTAACCCATCCCCTAATCCTAACCCGTACGCTAACACTAACGCGTACCCTAACACGTACGCTCACCCTAAACCTTTGTCGTACCCTAACCTGTCCCCTAAATTGTCCCCGTCCCCTAACCCTAAACCTAACCCTAACCCTTACCCAAAGCCTTACCCTAACCCGTACCATAATCCTAAACCGTACGCTAACACTAACCCATAGCCTAACACGTACGCTCACCATAAACCGTTGTCGTACCCTAACCTGTCCCCTAAACCATCACCATCCCCTAACCCTAACCCTAACCTGTCCCCTAAACCGTCCCAGTCTCCTAACCCTAACCCTAACCCTAACCTTAACCCTAAACCTTACCCGAAGCCTTACCCTAACACGTCCTCTAATCCTAAACCGTACGCTAACACTAACCCGTACCCTAACACGTACGCTCAACTTAAACCGTTGTCGTACCCTAACCTGTCCCCTAAACCGTCCCCGTCCCCTAAGCCTATCCCTAACCCTAACCCTAATCCTGACCCGAAGCCTTACACTAACCCGTCACCTAATCCTAACCCGTACGCTAACACTAACCCGTACCCTAACACGTACGCTCATCCTAAACCATTGTCGTACCCTAACCTGTCCCCTAAACCGTCACCGTCCCCTCACCCCATCCTTAACCCTAACCCTAACCCTAAGCCGAACCCTTACCCGAAGCCTTACCCTAAACCGTCACCTAATCCTAACCCGTACGCTAACACTAACCCATACCCTAACACGTACGCACACCCTAAAACTTTGTCGTGCCCTAACCTGTCACCTAAACCGTCCCCGTCCCCTAACCCTAACACTAACCCTAACCCTAACCCTTACCCTAAGCCTTACCCTAACCCGTCCCCTAATCCTAACCCGTACACTAACACTAACCCGTACCCTAACACGTACGCTCACCCTAAACCGTTGTCGTACCCTAACCTGTCCCTTAAACCGTCCCCGTCCCCTAACCCTAACCCTAACCATAACCCTAAAACTTACCCGAAGCCTTACCCTAACCCGTCCCCTAATCCTAACCCGTATACTAACTCTAACCCGTACCCTAACACGTACGCTAACCCTAAACCGTTGTCGTACTCTAACCTGTCCCCTAAACCGTCCCCGTCCCCTAACCCTAAACCTAACCTTAATCCTAACCCTAAACCTTACCCGAAGCCTTACCCTAACCCGTCCCCTAATGCTAACCCTTACGATAACACTAAACCGTACCCTAACACGTACGCTCACCCTAAACCATTGTCATACACTGACCTGTCCCCTAAACCGTCCCCGTCCCCGTCCCCTAACCCTAACCCTAACCCTAAACCTAACCCTTACCCGAAGCCTTACCCTATCCCATCCCCTAATCCTAAACCGTACACTAACACTAACCCATACCCTAACACGTACACGCACCCTAAACCGTTGTCGTACCCTAACCTGTCCCCTAAACCGTCCCTGTCCCCTAAGTCTAACCCTAACCCTAACCCTAACCCTTACGCGAAGCCTTACCCTAACCCATCCCCTAATCCTAACCCGTACGCTAACACTAACCCATACCCTAACACGTACGCTCACCCTAAACCATTGTCTTACCCTAACTTGTCCCCTAAACCATCCCCGTCCCCTAACCCTAAACCTAACCCTAACCCTAACCCTTACCCGAAGCCTTACACTAACCCGTCACCTAATCCTAACCCGTACGCTAACACTAAACCGTACCCTAACACGTACGCTCACCATAAACCGTTGTCGTACCATAACCTGTCCCCTGAATCATCCCCGTCCCCTAACCCTAACCCTAACCCTAACCCTAACCCTAACCCTTACCTGAAGCCGTACCCTAACACGTCCTCTAATCCTAACCCGTACGCTAACACTAACCCGTAACCTAACACGTACGCTCACCCTAAACCGTTTTCGTACCCTAACCTGTCCCCTAAACCGTCCCTGTCCCCGTCCCCTAACCCTAACACTAACCCTAACCCTTACCCGAAGCCTTACCCTAACCCGTCCCCTAATCCTAACCCGTACGCTAACACTAAACCATATCCTAACACATACACACACCCTAAACCGTTGTTGTACACTAACCTGTCCCCTAAACCGTCCCCGTCTCCTAACCCTAACCCTAACCCTAACCGTAACCCTAACCCTTACCCGAAGCCTTACCCTAACACGTCCTCTAATCCTAACCCGTACGCTAACACTAACCCGTACCCTAACACGTACGCTCAACGTAAACCGTTGTCGTACCCTAACCTGTCCCCTAAACCGTCCCCGTACCCTAACCCTAACCCTAATCCTAACCCTAACCCTAAACCTTACCCGAAGCCTTACCTTAATCCGTCCCCTAATCCTAACCCTTACGATAACACTAAACCGTACCCTAACACGTACGCTCACCCTAAACCGTTGTCATACACTGACCTGTCCCCTAAACCGTCCCCGTCCCCGTCCCCTTCCCCTAACCCTAACCCTAACACTAACCCTTACCCGAAGCCTTACCCTAACCTGTCCTCTAATCCTAAACCGTACACTAACACTAACCAGTACCCTAACACGTACACTCAGCCTAAACCGTTGTCGTACCCTAACCTGTCCCCTAAACCGTCCCTGTCCCCTAACCCTAACCCTAACCCTAAACCTAACCCTTACCCGAAGCCTTACCCTAACCCATCCCCTAATCCTAACCCGTACGCTAACACTAACCCGTACCCTAACACGTACGCTCACCCTAAACCGTTGTCGTACCCTAACCTGTCCCGTAAACCGTCCCCGTCCCCTAACCCTAACCCTAACCATTACCCGAAGCCTTACCCTAACCCATCCCCTAATCCTAACCCGTACGCAAACACTAACCCGTAGCCTAACACGTACGCTCACCATAAACCGTTGTCGTACAATAACCTGTCCCCTAAACCGTCCCCGTCCCCGTCCCCTAACCCTAACCCTAACCCTAACCCTTACCCGAAGCCTTACCCTAACACGTCTTCTAATCCTAACCCGTACGCTAACACTAACCCGTAACCTAACACGTACGCTCACCCTAAACCGTTGTCGTACCCTAACCTGTCCCCTAAACCGTCCCCGTCCAGTAACCCTAACCCTAACACTAACCCTAACCCTTACCCGAAGCCTTACCCTAACCAGCCCCTATTCCTAACCCGTACGCTAACACTAACCCGTACCCTAACACGTAGGCTCACCCTAAACCATTGTCGTACCCTAACCTGTCCCCTAAACCGTCACCATCCCCTAAACCTAACCCTAAACCTAACCCTAACCCGAACCCTTACCCGAAGCCTTACCCTACCCGCCCCTATTCCTAACCCGTACGCTAACACTAACCCGTACCCTAACACGTACGCTCACCCTAAACCGTTGTCGTACACTAAACTGTCCCCTAAAATGTCCCCGTACCCGTCCCCGTCTCCTAACCCTAACCCTAACCCTAACCCTTACCCGAAGCCTTATCCTAACCCGTCCCCTAATCCTAACCCGTACGCTAACACTAACCCGTACCCTAACACGTACGCACACCCTAAACCTTTGTCGTACCCTAAACTGTCCCCTAAACCGTCCCCGTCCCCTAACCCTAAACCTAACCCTAACCCTTACCCGAAGCCTTACCCTAACACGTCCTCTAATCCTAAACCGTACGCTAACACTAACCCATACCCTAAAACGTACGCTCACCCTAAACCTTTGTCGTGCCCTAACCTGTCCCCTAAACCGTCACCGTCCCCTAACCCTAACACTAACCCTAACCCTAATCCTTACCCGAAGCCTTACCCTAACCCGTCCCCTAATCCTAACCCTTACGATAACACTAAACCGTACCCTAACACGTACACTCACCCTAAACGGTTGTAATACACTGACCTGTCCCCTAAACCGTCCCCGTCCCCGTCCCCTAACCCTAACGCTAACCCTAACCCTAACCCTTACCCGAAGCCTTACCCTAACACGTCCTCTAATCCTAACCCGTACGCTAACACTAACACGTAACCTAACACGTACGCTCACCCTAAACCGTTGTCGTACCCTAACCTGTCCCCTAAACCGTCCCCGTCCCCGTCCCCTAACGCTAACACTAACCCTAACCTTTACCCGAAGCCTTACCCTAACCCGCCCCTATTCCTAACCCGTACGCTAACACTAACCCGTACCCTATCACGTAGGCTCACCCTAAACCGTTGTCGTACCCTAACCTGTCCCCTAAACCGTCACCGTCCCCTAAACCTAACCCTAACCCTAACCCTAACCCTAACCCGAACCCTTACCCGAAGCCTTACACTAAACCGTCCCCTAATCCTAAGCCGTATGCTAATTCTAACCCGTACCCTAACACGTACGCTCACCCTAAACCGTTGTCGTACCCTAACCTTTCCCCTAAACCGTCCCCGTCCCCTAACCCTAACCCTAACCCTAACCCAAACCCTAACCCTTACCCGAAGCCTTACCCTAACCCTTCCCCTAATCCTAAACCATACGATAACACTAACCTGTACCCTAACACATACGCTCACCCTAAACCGTTGTCATACACTAACCTGTCCCCTAAACCGTCCCCGTCCCCTAACCCTAACCCTAACCCTAGCCCTAACCCTTACCAGAAGCCTTACCCTAACCCGTCCCCTAATCCTAACCCGTACGCTAACACTAACCCGTACCCTAACACGTACGCTCAACCTAAACCGTTGTCGTACCCTAACCTGTACCCTAAACCGTCCCCGTCCCCTAACCCTAACCCTAACCCTTACCCGAAGCCTTACCCTAACCCATCCCCTAATCCTAACCCGTACGCAAACACTAACCCGTACCCTAACACGTACGCTCACCATAAACCGTTGTCGTACCATAACCTGTCCCCTAAACCGTCCCCGTCCCTAACCCTAACCCTAACCCTAACCCTAACCCTTACCCGAAGCCTTACCCTATCACGTCCTCTAATCCTAACCCGTACGCTAACACTAACCCGTATCCTAACACGTACGCTCACCCTAAACCATTGTCGTACCCTAACCTGTCCCCTAAACCGTCCCCATCCCCTAACACTAACCCTAACCTTAACCCAAACCCTAACCCTTACCCGAAGCCTTACCCTAACACTTCCCCTAATCCTAACCCATACGATAACACTAACCTGTACCCTAACACATATGCTCACCCTAAACCGTTGTCATACACTAACCTGTCCCCTAAACCGTCCCCGTCCCCTAACCCTAACCCTAACCATAACCCTTACCCGAAGCCTTACCCTAACCCATCCCCTAATCCTAACCCGTACGCTAACACTAACCCGTACCCTAACACGTACGCTCACCCTAAACCGTTGTCGTACCCTAACCTGTCACCTAAACCGTCCCCGTCCCCTAACCCTAACCCTAACCCTTACCCGAATCCTTACCCTAACCCATCCCCTAATCCTAACCCGTACGCAAACAGTAACCCATACCCTAACACGTACGCTCACCATAAACCGTTGTCGTATCATAACCTGTCCCCTAAACCGTCCCCGTCCCCTAACCCTAACCCTAACCCTAAACCTATCCCTAACCCTACCCGAAGCCTTACCCTAACACGTCCTCTAATCCTAACCCGTACGCTAACACTAACCCGTAACCTAACACGTACGCTCACCCTAAACCGTTGTCGTACCCTAACCTGTCCCCTAAACCGTCCCCGTCCCCTAACCCTAACCCTAACACTAACCCTAACACTTACCCGAAGCCTTACCCTAACCCGCCCCTATTCCTAACCCGTACGCTAACACTAACCCGTACCCTAACACGTACGCTCACCCTAAACCGTTGTCGTACACTAACCTGTCCCCTAAAATGTCCCCGTACCCGTCCCCGTCCCCTAACCCTAACCCTAACCCTAACCCTTATTCGAAGCCTTACCCTAACCCGTCCCTAATCCTAACCCGTACGCTAACACTAACCCGTACCCTAACACGTACGCTCACCCTAAACCTTTGTCGTACCCTAACCTCTCCCCTAAACCGTCCCCGTCCCCTAACCCTAAACCTAACCCTAACCCTTACCCGAAGCCTTACCCTAACACGTCCTCTAATCCTATCCCGTACGCTAACACTAACACATACCCTAAAACGTACGCTCACCCTAAACCTTTGTCGTGCCCTAACCTGTCCCCTAAACCGTCCCCGTCCCCAACCCTAACACTAACCCTAACCCTAACCCTTACCCGAAGCCTTACCCTAACCCGTCCCCTAATCCTAACCCGTACGCTAACAATAACCCGTACCCTAACAAGTACGCTCACCCTAAACCATTGTCGTACCCTAACCTGGCCCTTAAACCGTCCCCGTCCCCTAACGCTAACCCTAACCATAACCCTAACCCTTACCCGACGCCTTACCCTAACCCGTCCCCTAATCCTAAGCCGTATGCTAACTCTAACCCGTACCCTAACACGTACGCTCACCCTAAACCATTGTCGTACCTTAACCTGTCTCCTAAACCGTCCCCATTCCCTAACCCTAACCCTAACCCTAACCTTAACCCTAACCCTTATCCGAAGCCTAACACTAACTCGTCCCCTAATCCTAACTCGTACGCTAACACTAACACGTACCCTAACACGTACGCTCACCCAAAACCGTTGTCGTACTCTAACCTGTCCCCTAAACCGTCCCCGTCCCCTAACCCCAACCCTAACCCCAACCCTAACCCTATACCTTACCCGAAGCCTTACCCTAACCCGTCCCCTAATCCTAACCCTTACGATAACACTAAACCGTACTCTAACACGTACGCTCACCCTAAACCGTTGTCATACACTGACCAGTCCCCTAAACCGTCCCCGTCCCCGTCCCCTAACCCTAACCCTAACCCTAAACCTAACCCTTACCCGAATCCTTACCCTAACCCGTCCCCAATCCTAAACCGTACACTAACCCTAACCCGTACCCTAACACGTACACTCACCCTAAACCGTTGTCGTACCCTAACCTGTCCCCTAAACCGTCCCCGTCCCCTAACCCTAACCCTAACCCTAACCCTAACCCTTACCCCAAGCGTTACCCTAACCCATCCCCTAATCCTAACCCGTACGCTAACACTAACTCGTACCCTAACACGTACGCTCACCCTAAACCGTTGTCGTACCCTAACCTGTCCCCTAAACCGTCCCCGTCAACTAACCCTAAACCTAACCCTAACCCTAACCCTTACCCGAAGCCTTACCCTAACCCGTCCCCTAATCCTAACCCGTACGCTAACACTATCCCGTACCCTAACACGTACGCTCACCATAAACCGTTGTCGTACCATAACCTGTCCCCTAAAACATCCCCGTCCCCAAACCCTAACCCTAAAGCTAACCTTAACACTAACCCTTACCCGAAGCCTTACCCTAACACGTCCTCTAATCCTAACCCGTACGCTAACACTAACCCGTAACCTAACACGTACACTCACCCTAAAACGTTGTCATACCCTAACATGTCCCCTAAACCGTCCCCGTCCACGTCCCCTAACCCTAACACTAACCCTAACCCTTACCCGAAGCCTTACCCTAACCCGCCCCTATTCCTAACCCGTACGCTAACACTAACCCGTACCCTAACACGTAGGCTCACCCTAAACCGTTGTCGTACCCTAACCTGTCCCCTAAACCGTCACCGTCCCCTAAACCTAACCCTAACCCTAACCCTAACCCTAACCCTTACCCGAAGCCTTACCCTAAACCGTCCCCTAATCCTAAGCCGTATGCTAACTCTAACCCGTACCCTAACACGTACGCTCACCCTAAACCGTTGTCGTACCCTAACCTGTCCCCTAAACCGTCCCCTTTCCCTAACCCTAACCCTAACCCTAACCCTAACCCTTACCCGAAGCCTTACCCTAACCCTTCCCCTAATCCTAATCCGTACGCTAACACTAACCCGTACCCTAACACGTACGCTCACCCTAAACCGTTGTCGTACCCTAACCTGTCCCCTAAACCGTCCCCGTCCCCTAACCCTAACCCTAACCCTAGCCCTAACCCTTACCCGAAGCCTTACCCTAACCCGTCCCCTAATCCTAACCCGTACGCTAACACTAACCCTTACCCTAACACGTATGCTCACCCTAAACCGTTGTCGTACACTAACCTGTCCCCTAAACTGTCCCCGTACCCGTCCCCGTACCCTAACCCTAACCCTAACCCTAACCCTTACGCGAAGCCTTACCCTAACCCGTCCCCTAATCCTAACCCGTACGCTAACACTAACCCGTACCCTAACACGTACGCTCACCCTAAACCTTTGTCGTACCCTAACCTGTCCCCTAAACCGTCCCCGTCCCCTAACCTAAACCTAACCCTAACCCTTACCCAAAGCCTTACACTAACCCGTACCCTAATCCTAAACCGTACGCTAACACTAAACCATAGCCAAACACGTACGCTCACCATAAACCGTTGTCGTACCCTAACCTGTCCCCTAAACCGTCCCCATCCCCTAACCCTAACCCTAACCCTAACACTAACCCTTACCTGAAGCCTTACCCTAACCCGTCCCCTAATCCTAACCCGTACGCTAACACTAAACCGTATCCTAACACATACGCACACCCTAAACCGTAGTTGTACACTAACCTGTCCCCTAAACCGTCCCCGTCTCCTAACCCTAACCCTAACCCTAACCCTAACACTAACCCTTACCCGAAGCCTTACCCTAACACGTCCTCTAATCCTAACCCGTACGCTAACAGTAACCCGTACCCTAACACGTACGCTCAATGTAAACCATTGTCGTACCCTAACCTGTCCCCTAAACCGTCCCCGTCCCCTAACCCTATTCCTAACCCTAACCCTAACCCTGACCCGAAGCCTTACCCTAACCCGTCCCCTAATCCTAACCCGTACGCTAACATAACCCGTACCCTAACACGTAGGCTCACCCTAAACCGTTGTCGTACCCTAACCTGTCCCCTAAACCGTCACCATCCCCTCACCCTATCCCTAACCCTAACCCTAACCCGAACACTTACCCGAAGCCTTACCCTAAACCGTCCCCTATTCCTAACCCGTACGCTAACACAAACCCGTACCCTAACACGTACGCTCACCCTAAACCTTTGTCGTACCCTAACCTGTCCCCTAAACCGTCCCTGTCCCCTAACCCTAAACCTAACCCTAACCCTTACCCAAAGCCTTACCCTAACCCGTACCCTAATCCTAAACCGTACGCTTACACTAACCCATAGCCTAACACGTATGCTCACCCTAAACCGTTGTCGTACCCTAACCTGTCCCCTAAACCGTCCCCATCCCCTAACCCTAACCCTAACCCTAACACTAACCCTTACCTGAAGCCTTACCCTAACCCGTCCCCTAATCCTAATCCGTACGCTAACACTAAACCGTATCCTAACACATACGCACACCCTAAACCGTAGTTGTACACTAACCTGTCCCCTAAACCGTCCCCGTCTCCTAACCCTAACCCTAACCCTAACCCTTACCCGAAGCCTTAGCCTAACACGTCCTCTAATCCTAACACGTACGCTAACACTAACCCGTACCCTAACACGTACGCTCAATGTAAACAGTTGTCGTACCCTAACCAGTCCCCTAAACCGTCCCCGTCCCCTAACCCTATCCCTAACCCTAACCCTAACCCTGACCCGAAGCCTTACCCTAACCCGTCCCCTAAACCTAACCCGTACGCTAACATAACCCGTACCCTAACACGTAGGCTCACCCTAAACCGTTGTCGTACCCTAACCTGTCCCCTAAACCGTCCCCGTCCCCTAACCCTAACACTAACCCTAACCCTAACCCTTACCCGAAGCCTTACCCTAACCCGTCCCCTAATCCTAACCCGTACGCTAACACTAACCCATACCCTAACACGTACGCTCACCATACACCGTTGTCGTACCATAAACTGTCCCCTAAACGGTCCCCGTCCCCTAACCCTAACCCTAACCCTAACCCTAACCCTAACCCTTACCCGAAGCCTTACACTTACCCGTCCCCTAATCCTAACCCGTACGCTAACACTAAACCGTACCCTAACACATACGCACACCCTAAACCGTAGTCGTACACTAACCTGTCCCCTAAACCGTCCCCGTCTCCTAACCCTAACCCTAACCCTAACCCTTACCCGAAGCCTTACCCTAACACGTCCTCTAATCCTAACCCGTACGCTAACACTAATCCGTACCCTAACACGTACGCTCACCCTAAACCGTTGTCGTACTCTAACCTGTCCCCTAAACCGTCCCCGTCCCCTAACCCTAACCCTAACACTAACCCTAACCCTAAACCTTACCCGAAGCCTTACCCTAACCCGTCCCCTAATCCTAACCCTTACGATAACACTAAACCGTACCCTAACACGTACGCTCACCCTAAACTGTTGACATACACTGACCTGTCCCCTAAACCGTCCCCGTCCCCGTCCCCTAACCCTAACCCTAAACCTAACACTTACCCGAAGCCTTACCCTAACCTGTCCCCTAATCCTAAACCGTACACTAACACTAACCCATACCCTAACACGTACACTCACCCTAAACCGTTGTCGTACCCTAACCTGTCCCCTAAATCGTCCCCGTTCCCTAACCCTAACCCTAACCCTAACCCTAACCCTTAACCGAAGCCTTACCCTAACCCATCCCCTAATCCTAACCCGTACGCTAACACTAACCCGTAGCCTAACACGTACGCTCACCATAAACCGTTGTCGTACCATAACATGTCCCCTAAACGGTCCCCGTCCCCTAACCCTAACCCTAACCCTATCCCTTACCCGAAGCCTTACCCTAACCCGTCCCCTAATCCTAACACGTACGCTAACACTAAACCGTACCCTAACACATACGCACACCCTAAACCGTATTCGTACACTAACCTGTCCCCTAAACCGTCCCCGTCTCCTAACCCTAACCCTAACCCTAACCCTAAACCTAACCCTTACCCGAAGCCTTACCCTAACACGTCCTCTAATCCTAACCCGTACCCTAACACGTAGGTTCACCCTAAACCGTTGTCGTACTCTAACCTGTCCCCTAAAACGTCCCCATCCCCTAACCCTAACCCTAACCCTAACCCTAACCCTTACCCGAAGCCTTACTCTAACCCGTCCCCTAATCCTAACCCGTACGCTAACACTAAACCGTACCCTAACACATACACACACCCTAAACCTTTGTTGTACACTAACCTGTCCCCTAAACATTCCCCGTCTCCTAACCCTAACCATAACCCTAACCCTAAACCTAACCCTTACCCGAAGCCTTACCCTAACACGTCCTCTAATCCTAAACCGTATGCTAACACTAACCCGTACCCTATCACGTACGCCCACCCTAAACCGTTGTCGTACCCTAACCTGTCCCCTAAACCGTCCCCATCCCCTAACCCTAACCCTTACCCTAACCCTAACCCTGACCCGAAGCCTTACCCTAACCTGTCCCCTAATCCTAACCCTTACGCTAACACTATCCCGTACCCTAACTCTTACGCTCACCCTAAACCGTTTTCGTACCCTAACCTGTCCCCTAAACCTTCACCGTCCCCTCACCCTAACCCTAACCCTAACCCTAAACCTAACCCGAACACTTACCCGAAGCCTTACCCTAAACCGTCCCCTAATCCTAACCCGTACGCTAACACTAACCCGTACCCTAGCACGTACACTCACCCTAAAACTTTGTCGTACACTAACCTGTCCCCTAAACCGTCCCCGTCCCCTAACCCTAACCCTAACCCTAACCCTAACCCTTACCCGAAGCCTTACCCTAACCCGTCCCCTAATCCTAACCCGTACGCTAACACTAACCCGTACCCTAACACGTACGCTCACCCTAAACCGTTGTCGTACCCTAACCTGTCCCCTAAACCGTCCCCATCCCCTAACCCTAACCCTAACCCTAACCCTAACCCTTTCCCGAAGCCTTACCCTAACCCATCCCCTAATCCTAACCCGTACGCTAACACTAACCCATAGCCTAACACGTACGCTCATCGTAAACCGTTGTCGTACCATAACCTGTCCCCTAAACCGTCCCCGTCCCCTAACCCTAACCCTAACCCTAACCCTAACCCTAAGCCTTACCCGAAGCCTTACACTAACCCGTCCCCTAATCCTAACCCGTACGCTAACCCTAAACCGTACAATAACACATACTCACACCCTAAACCGTTGTCGTACACTAACCTGTCCCCTAAACCGTCCCCGTCTCCTAACCCTAACCCTACCCCTAACCGTAACCCTAACACTGACCCGAAGCCTTACCCTAAACTGTCCCCAAATCCTAACCCTTACGCTAACACTAACCTGTACCCTAACACGTACGCTCACCCTAAACCGTTGTCGTACCCTAACCTGTCCCCTAAACCTTCACCGTCCCCTCAACCTAACCCTAACCCTAACCCTAACCCTAACCCGAACCCTTACCCGAAGCCTTACCCTAACCCATCCCCTAATCCTAACCCGTACGCAAACACTAACCCGTAGCCTAACACGTACGCTCACCATAAACCGTTGTCGTACAATAACCTGTCCCCTAAACCGTCCCCGTCCCCGTCCCCTAACCCTAACCCTAACCCTATCCCTAAACCTAACCCTTACCCGAAGCCTTACCCTAACACGTCCTCTAATCCTAACCCGTACGCTAACACTAACCCGTAACCTAACACGTATGCTCACCCTAAACAGTTGTCGTACCCTAACCTGTCCCCTAAACCGTCCCCGTCCACTAACCCTAACCCTAACACTAACCCTAACCCTTACCCGAAGCCTTACCCTAACCCGCCCCTATTGCTAACCCGTACGCTAACACTAACCCGTACCCTAACACGTAGGCTCACCCTAAACCATTGTCGTACCCTAACCTGTCCCCTAAACCTTCACCGTCCCCTAAACCTAACCCTAACCCTAACCCTAACCCTAACCCGAACCCTTACCCGAAGCCTTACCCTAACCCGTCCCATAATCCTAACCCGTACGCTAACAGTAACCCGTACTCTAACACGTACGCTCACCCTAAACCGTTGTCGTACACTAACCTGTCCCCTAAAATGTCCCCATACCCGTCCCCGTCCCCTAACCCTAACCCTAACCCTAACCCTTACCCGAAGCCTTATCCTAACCCGTCCCCTAATCCTAACCCGTACGCTAACACTAACCCGTACCGTAACACGTACTCTCACCCTAAACCTTTGTCGTACCCTAACCTGTCCCCTAAACCGTCCCCGTCCCCTAACCCTAAACCTAACCCTAACCCTTACTCGAAGCCTTACCCTACCACGTCCTCTAATCCTAACCCTTACGCTAACACTAACCCATACCCTAAAACGTACGCTCACCCTAAACCTTTGTCGTGCCCTAACCTGTCCCCTAAACCGTCCCCGTCCCCTAACCCTAACACTAACCCTAACCCTAACCCTTACCCGAAGCCTTACCCTAACCCGTCCCCTAATCCTAACCCGTACGCTAACACTAACCCGTACCCTAACACGTACGGTCACCCTAAACCGTGGTCGAACCCTAACCTGTCCCCTAAACCGTCCCCGTCCCCTAACCCTAAACCTAACCCTAACCCTTACCCGAAGCCTTACCCTACCACGTCCTCTAATCCTAACCCTTACGCTAACACTAACCCATACCCTAAAACGTACGGTCACCCTAAACCTTTGTCGTGCCCTAACCTGTCCCCTAAACCGTCCCCGTCCCCTAACCCTAACACTAACCCTAACCCTAACCCTTACCCGAAGCCTTACCCTAACCCGTCCCTTAATCCTAACCCGTACGCTAACACTAAACCGTACCCTAACACGTACGGTCACCCTAAACCGTGGTCGAACCCTAACCTGTCCCTTAAACCGTCCCCGTCCCCGTCCCCTAACCCTAACCATAACCCTAACCCTTACCCGAACCCTTACCCTAACCTGTCCCCTAATCCTAACCCATATGCTAACTCTAACCCGTACCCTAACACGTACGTTCACCCTAAACCGTTGCCGTACCTTAACCTGTCCCCTAAACCGTCCCCGTTCCCTAACCCTAACCCTAACCCTAACCTTAACCCTAACCCTTATCCCAAGCCTTACACTAACTCGTCCCCTAATCCTAACTCGTACGCTAACACTAACCCGTACCCTAACACGTACGCTCACCCTAAACAGTTGTCGTACTCTAACCTGTCCCCTAAACCGTCCCCATCCCCTAACCCTAACCCTAACCCTAACCCTAAGCCTAAACCGTACCCGAAGCCTTACCTTAACCCGTCCCCTAATCCTAACCCTTACGATAACACTAAACCGTACCCTAACACGTACACTCACCCTAAACCGTTGTCATACACTGACCTGTCCCCTAAACCGTCCCCGTCCCCGTCCCCTAACCCTAACCCTAAACCTAACCCTTACCCGAAGCCTTACGCTAACCCGTCCCCTAATCCTAAACCGTACACTAACCCTGACCCGTACCCTAACACGTACACTCACCCTAAACCGTTGTCGTACCCTAACCTGTCCCCTAAACCGTCCCCGTCCCCTAAACCTAACCCTAACCCTAACACTAACCCTTACCCGAAGCCTTACCCTAACCCGTCACCTAATCCTAACCCGTACGCTAACACTAACCCGTACCCTAACACGTACGCTCACCATAAACCGTTGTCGTACCATAACCTGTCCCCTAAACCGTCCCCGTCCCCGTCCCCTAACCCTAACACTAACCCTAACCGTTACCCGAAGCCTTACCCTAACCCGCCCATATTCCTAACCCGTACGCTAACACTAACCCGTACCCTAACACGTAGGCTCACCCTAAACCGTTGTCGTAACCTAACCTGTCCCCTAAACCGTCACCGTCCCCTAAACCTAACCCTAACCCTAACCCTAACCCTAACCCGATCCCTTACCCGAAGCCTTACCCTAAACCGGCCCCAAATCCTAAGCCGTATGCTAACTCTAACCCGTACCCTAACACGTACGCTCACCCTAAACCGTTGTCGTACCCTAACCTGTCCCCTAAACCCTCCCCGTCCCCTAACCCAAACCCTAACCCTAACCCAAACCCTAACCCTTACCCGAAGCCTTACCCTAACCCTTCCCCTAATCCTAACCCATACGATAACACTAACCTGTACCCTAACACATACGCTCACCCTAAACCGTTGTCATACACTAACCTGTCCCCTAAACCGTCCCCTTCCCCTAACCCTAACCCTAACCCTAGCCCTAACCCTTACCCGAAGCCTTACCCTAACCCGTCCCCTAATCCTAACCCGTACGCTAACACTAACCCGTACCCTAACACGTACGCTCACCCTAAACCGTTGTCGTACCCTAACCTGTACCCTAAACCATCCCCGTCCCCTAACCCTAACCCTAACCCTTACCCGAAGCCTTACCCTAACCCATCCCCTAATCCTAACCCGTACGCAAACACTAACCCGTACCCTAACACGTACGCTCACCATAAACCGTTGTCGTACCATAACCTGTCCCCTAAACCGTCCCCGTCCCCTAACCCTAACCCTAACCCTAACCCTTACCCGAAGCCTTACCCTATCACGTCCTCTAATCCTAACCCGTACGCTAACACTAACCCGTAACCTAACACGTACGCTCACCCTAAACCGTTGTCGTACCCTAACCTGTCCCCTAAACCGTCCCCGTCCCCTAACCCTAAACCTAACCCTAACCCTTACCCAAAGCCTTACCCTAACACGTCCTCTAATCCTAACCCATATGCTAACACTAACACATACCCTAACACGTACGCTCACCCTAAACCGTTGTCGTACCTTAACCTGTCCCCTAAACCGTCCCCATTCCTTAACCCTAACCCTAACCCTAACCTTAACCCTAACGCTTATCCGAAGCCTAACACTAACTCGTCCCCTAATCCTAACCCGTACGCTAACACTAACACGTACCCTAACACGTACGCTCACCCTAAACCGTTGTCGTACTCTAACCTGTCCCCTAAACCGTCCCCGTCCCCTAACCCTAACCCTAACCCTAACCCTAAACCTTACCCGAAGCCTTACCCTAACCCGTCCCCTAATCCTAACCCTTAAGATAACACTAAACCGTACCCTAACACGTACGCTCACCCTAAACTGTTGTCATACACTGACCTATCCCCTAAACCGTCCCCGTCCCCGTCCCCTAACCCTAACACTAACCCTAACCCTTACCCGAAGCCTTACCCTAACCCGCCCCTATTCCTAACCCATACGCTAACACTAACCCGTACCCTAACACGTAGGCTCACCCTAAACCGTTGTCGTACCCTAACCTGTCCCCTAAACCGTCGCCGTCCCCTAAACCTAACCCTAACCCTAACCCTAACCCTAACCCGAACCCTTACCCGAAGCCTTACCCTAAACAGTCCCCTAATCCTAAGCCGTATGCTAACTCTAACCCGTACCCTAACACGTACGCTCACCCTAAACCGTTGTCGTACCCTAACCTGTCCCCTAAACCGTCCCCATTCCCTAACCCTAACCCTAACGCTAACCCTAACCCTAACCCTTACCCGAAGCCTTACCCTAACCCTTCCCCTAATCCTAATCCGTACGCTAACACTAACCCGTACCCTAACACGTACGCTCACCATAAACCGTTGTCGTAACCTAACCTGTCCCCTAAACCGTCCCCATCCCCTAACCCTAACCGTAACCCTAACACTAACCCTTACCTGAAGCCTTACCCTAACCCGTCCCCTAATCCTAACCCGTACGCTAACACTAAACCGTATCCTAACACATACGCACACCCTAAACCGTAGTTGTACACTAACCTGTCCCCTAAACCGTCCCCGTCTCCTAACCCTAACCCTAACCCTAACCCTAACCCTTACCCGAAGCCTTACCCTAACACGTCCTCTAATCCTAACCCGTACGCTAACACTAACCCGTACCCTAACACGTACGCTCAATGTAAACCGTTGTCGTACCCTAACCTGTCCCCTAAACCGTCCCCGTCCCCTAACCCTATCCCTAACCCTAACCCTAACCCTGACCCGAAGCCTTACCCTAACCCGTCCCCTAATCCTAACCCGTATGCTAACATAACCTGTACCCCAACACGTAGGCTCACCCTAAACCGTTGTCGTACCCTAACCTGTCCCCTAAAACGTCACCATCCCCTCACCCTATCCCTAACCCTAACCCTAACCCTATCCCGAACCCTTACCCGAAGCCTTACTCTAAACCGTCCCCTATTCCTAACCCGTACGCTAACACTAACCCGTACCCTAACACGTACGCTCATCCTAAACCTTTGTCGTACCCTAACCTGTCCCCTAAACCGTCCCCGTCCCCTAACCCTAACACTAACCCTAACCCTAACCCTTACCCGAAGCCTTACCCTAACCCGTCCCCTAATCCTAACCCATACGCTAACACTAACCCATACCCTAACACGTACACTCACCCTAAACCGTTGTCGTACCCTAACCTGTCCCTTAAACCGTCCCCGTCCGCTAACCCTAAACCTAACCCTAACCCTAACCCTTACCCGAAGCCTTACCCTAACCCATCCCCTAATCCTAACCCGTATGCTAACACTAACCCGTAGCCTAACACGTACGCTCACCATAAACCGTTGTCGTACCATAACCTGTCCCCTAAACGGTCCCCGTCCCCTAACCCTAACCCTAACCCTAACCCTAACCCTAACCCTTTCCCGAAGCCTTACCCTAACCCATCCCCTAATCCTAACCCGTACGCTAACACTAACCCATAGCCTAACACGTACGCTCATCATAAACCGTTGTCGTACCATAACCTGTCCCCTAAACCGTCCCCGTCCCCTAACCCTAACCCTAACCCTAACCCTAACCCTAACCCTTACCCGAAGGCTTACACTAACCCGTCCCCTAATCCTAACACGTACGCTAACCCTAAACCGTACCCTAACACATACGCACACCCTAAACCATTGTCGTACACTAACCTGTCCCCTAAACCGTCCCCGTCTCCTAACCCTAACCCTAACCCTAACCGTAACCCTAACACTTACCCGAAGCCTTACCCTAACCTGTCCCCAAATCCTGAACCTTACGCTAACACTAACTCGTACCCTAACACGTACGCTCACCCTAAACCTTTGTCGTACCCTAACCTGTCCCCTAAACCTTCACCGTCCCCTCACCCTAACCCTAACCCTAACCCTAACCCTAACCCGAACCCTTACCCGAAGCCTTACCCTAAACCGTCCCCTAATCCTAACCCGTACGTTAACACTAACCCGTACCCTAACACGTACGCTCACCCTAAAACTTTGTCGTACCCTCACCTGCCCCTAAACCGTCCCCGTCCCCTAACCCTAACCCTAACCCTAACCCTAACCCTTTCCCGAAGCCTTACCCTAACCCATCCCCTAATCCTAACCCGTACGCTAACACTAACCCATAGCCTAACACGTACGCTCATCGTAAACCGTTGTCGTACCATAACCTGTCCCCTAAACCGTCCCCGTCCCCTAACCCTAACCCTAAACCTAACCCTAACCCTAACCCTTACCCGAAGCCTTACACTAACCCGTCCCCTAATCCTAAGCCGTACGCTAACCCTAAACCGTACCCTAACACATAAGCACACCCTAAACCGTTGTCGTACACTAACCTGTCCCCTAAACCGTCCCCGTCTCCTAACCGTAACCCTAACCCTAACCGTAACCCTAACACTGACCCGAAGCCTTACCCTAACCCGTCCCCTAATCCTAAGCTGTACGCTAACACTAACCCGTACCCTAACACGTACGCTCACCATAAACCGTTTTCGTACCCTAGCCTGTCCCTTAAACCGTCCCCGTCCCCTAACCCTAACCCTAACCCTAACCCTAACACTTACCCGAAGCCTTACCCTAACCCGTCCCCTAATCCTAACCCGTATGCTATCTCTAACCCGTACCCTAACACGTACGCTCACCATAAACCGTTTTCGTACCCTAGCCTGTCCCTTAAACCGTCCCCGTTCCCTAACCCTAACCCTAACCCTAACCTTAACCCTAACCCTTATGCGAAGCCTTACCCTAAACCGTCCCCTAATCCTAACTCGTACGCTAACACTCACACGTACCCAACACGTACGCACACCCTAAACCGTTGTCGTACTCTAACCTGTCCCCTAAACCGTCCCCGTCCCCTAACCGTAACCCTAACCCTAACCCTTACCCGAAGCCTTACCCTAACCCGTCCCCTAATCCTAACCCTTACGATAACAGTAACCCGTACCCTAACACGTACGCTCACACTAAACCGTTTTCGTACCCTAACCTGTCCCCTAAACCGTCCCCGTCCCCTAACCCTAACCCTAACCCTAACCCTAACCCTTACCCGAAGCCTTACCCTAACCCGTCCCCTAATCCTAACCCGTACGCTAACACTAACCCGTAACCTAACATGTACGCTCACCCTAAACCGTTGTCATACACTGACCTGTCCCCTAAACCATCCCCGTCCCCGTCCCCTAACCCTAACCCTAACCCTAAACCTAACCCTTACCCGAAGCCTTACCCTTACCCGTCCCCTAATCCTAACCCATCAGCTAACACTAACCCGTACCCTAACACGTACGCTCACCCTAAACCGTTGTCGTACCCTAACCTGTCCCTTAAACCGTCCCCTTCCGCTAACCCTAACCCTAACCCTAACCCTAACCCTTACCCGAAGCCTTACTCTAACCCGTCCCCTAATCCTAACCCGTACGCTAACACTAAACCGTACCCTAACACATAAACACACCCTAAACCGTTGTTGTACACTAACCTGTCCCCTAAACCGTCCCCGTCTCCTAACACTAACCATAACCCTAACCCTAAACCTAACCCTTAACCGAAGCCTTACCCTAACACGTCCTCTAATCCTAACCCGTACGCTAACACTAACCCGTACCCTAACACGTACGCCCACCCTAATCCGTTGACGTACCCTAACCTGTCCCCTAAACCGTCACCATCCCCTAACCCTAACCCTTACCCTAACGCTAAACCTGACCCGAAGCCTTACCCTAACCTGTCCCCTAATCCTAACACTTACGCTAACACTATCCCGTACCCTAACACGTACGCTCACCCTAAACCGTTGTCGTACCCTAACCTGTCCCCTAAACCTTCACCGTCCCCTCAACCTAACCCTAACCCTAACCCTAACCCTAACCCGAACACTTACCCGAAGCCTTACCCTAACCCGTCCCCTAATCCTAACCCCTATGCTAACTCTAACCCGTACCCTAACACGTACGCTCACCCTAAACCGTTGTCGTACCCTAACCTGTCCCCTAAACCGTCCCCGTCCCCTAACCCTAACCCTAACCCTAACCCTTTCCCGAAGCCTTACCCTAAACCATCCCCTAATCCTAACCCGTACGATAACACTAACCCATAGCCTAACACGTACGCTCATCATAAACCGTTGTCGTACCATAACCTGTCCCCTAAACCGTCCCCGTCCCCTAACCCTAACCCTAACCCTAACCCTAACCCTAATCCTTACCCGAAGGCTTACACTAACCCGTCCCCTAATCCTAACACGTACGCTAACCCTAAACCGTACCCTAACACATACGCACACCCTAAACCATTGTCGTACACTAACCTGTCCCCTAAACCGTCCCCGTCTCCTAACCCTAACCCTAACCCTAACCGTAACCCTAACACTTACCCGAAGCCTTACCCTAACCTGTCCCCAAATCCTAAACCTTACGCTAACACTAACTCGTACCCTAACACGTACGCTCACCCTAAACCTTTGTCGTACCCTAACCTGTCCCCTAAACCTTCACCGTCCCCTCACCCTAACCCTAACCCTAACCCTAACCCTAACCCGAACCCTTACCCGAAGCCTTACCCTAAACCGTCCCCTAATCCTAACCCGTACGTTAACACTAACCCGTACCCTAACACGTACGCTCACCCTAAAACTTTGTCGTACCCTAACCTGTCCCCTAAACCGTCCCCGTCCCCTAACCCTAACCCTAACCCTAACCCTAACCCTTTCCCGAAGCCTTACCCTAACCCATCCCCTAATCCTAACCCGTACGCTAACACTAACCCATAGCCTAACACGTACGCTCATCATAAACCGTTGTCGTACCATAACCTGTCCCCTAAACCGTCCCCATTCCCTAACCCTAACCCTAACGCTAACCCTAACCCTAACCCTTACCCGAAGCCTTACCCTAACCCTTCCCCTAATCCTAATCCGTACGCTAACACTAACCCGTACCCTAACACGTACGCTCACCATAAACCGTTGTCGTAACCTAACCTGTCCCCTAAACCGTCCCCATCCCCTAACCCTAACCCTAACCCTAACCCAAACCCTAACCCTTACCCGAAGCCTTACCCTAACCCTTCCCCTAATCCTAACCCATACGATAACACTAACCTGTACCCTAACACATACGCTCACCCTAAACCGTTGTCATACACTAACCTGTCCCCTAAACCGTCCCCGTCCCCTAACCCTAACCCTAACCCTAGCCCTAACCCTTACCCGAAGCCTTACCCTAACCCGTCCCCTAATCCTAACCCGTACGCTAACACTAACCCTTACCCTAACACATACGCTCACCCTAAACCGTTGTCGTACACTAACCTGTCCCCTAAACTGTCCCCGTACCCGTCCCCGTCCCCTAACCCTAACCCTAACCCTAACCCTTACCCGAAGCCTTACCCTAACCCGTCCCCTAATCCTAACCCGTACGCTAACACTAACCCTTACCCTAACACGTACGCTCACCCTAAACCTTTGTAGTACCCTAACCTGTCCCCTAAACCGTCCCCGTCCCCTAACCCTAAACCTAACCCTAACCCTTACCCAAAGCCTTACACTAACCCGTACCCTAATCCTAAACCGTACGCTAACACTAAACCGTATCCTAACACGTACGCTCACCATAAACCGTTGTCGTACCCTAACCTGTCACCTAAACCGTCCCCGTCTCCTAACCCTAACCCTAACCCTAACCCTAACCCTTACCCGAAGCCTTACCCTAACCCTTCCCCTAATCCTAACCCGTACGCTAACACTAACACGTACCCTAAAACGTACGCTCAATGTAAACCTTTGTCGTACCCTAACCTGTCCCCTAAACCGTCACCATCCCCTCACCCTATCCCTAACCCTAACCCTAACCATAACCCGAACCCTTACCCGAAGCCTTACCATAAACCGTCCCCTATTCCTAACCCGTACGCTAACACTAACCTGTACCCTAACACGTACGCTCACCCTAAACCTTTGTCGTACCCTATCCTGTCCCCTAAACCGTCCCCGTCCCCTAACCCTAAACCTAACCCTAACCCTTACCCAAAGCCTTACCCTAACCCGTACCCTAATCCTAAACCGTACGCTAACACTAACCCATAGCCTAACACGTACGCTCACCTTAAACCGTTGTCGTACCCTAACGTGTCCCCTAAACCGTCCCCATCCCCTAACCCTAACCCTAACCCTAACACTAGCCCTTACCTGAAGCCTTACCCTAACCCGTCCCCTAATCCTAACCCGTACGCTAACACTAAACCGTATCCTAACACATACGCACACCCTAAACCGTAGTTGTACACTAACCTGTCCCCTAAACCGTCCCCGTCTCCTAACCCTAACCCTAACCCTAACCCTAACCCTAACCCGTACCCGAAGCCTTACCCTATCACGTCCTCTAATCCTAACCCGTACGCTAACACTAACCCGTACCCTAACACGTACGCTCAATGTAAACCGTTGTAGTACCCTAACCTGTCCCCTAAACCGTCCCCGTCCCCTAACCCTATCCCTAACCCTAACCCTAACCCTGACCCGAAGCCTTACCCTAACCCGTCCCCTAATCCTAACCCGTACGCTAACATAACCTGTACCCCAACACGTAGGCTCACCCTAAACCGTTGTCGTACCCTAACCTGTCCCCTAAACCGTCACCATCCCCTCACCCTATCCCTAACCCTAACCCTAACCCTAACCCGAACCCTTACCCGAAACCTTACCCTAAACCGTCCCCTATTCCTAACCCGTATGCTAACACTAACCCGTACCCTAACACGTACGCTCACACTAAACCTTTGTCGTACCCTAACCTGTCCCCTAAACCGTCCCCGTCCCCTAACCCTAACACTAACCCTAACCCTAACCCTTACCCGAAGCCTTACCCTAACCCGTCCCCTAATCCTAACCCATACGCTAACACTAACCCATACCCTAACACGTACACTCACCCTAAACCGTTGTCGTACCCTAACCTGTCCCTTAAACCGTCCCCGTCCGCTAACCCTAACCCTAACCCTATCCCTAACCCTTACCCGAAGCCTTACCCTAACCCATCCCCTAATCCTAACCCGTATGCTAACACTAACCCGTAGCCTAACACGTACGCTCACCATAAACCGTTGTCGTACCATAACCTGTCCCCTAAACGGTCCCCATCCCCTAACCCTAACCCTAACCCTAACCCTAACCCTAACCCTTACCCGAAGCCTTACCCTAACACGTCCTCTAATCCTAACCCGTACGCTAACACTAACACATACCCTAAAACATACGCTCACCCTAAACCTTTGTCGTGCCCTAACCTATCCCCTAAACCGTCCCCGTCCCCTAACCCTAACACTAACCCTAACACTAACCCTTACCCGAAGCCTTACCCTAACCCGTCCCCTAATCCTAACCCGTACGCTAACAATAACCCGTACCCTAACAAGTACGCTCACACTAAACCATTGTCGTACCCTAACCTGGCCCTTAAACCGTCCCCATCCCCTAACCCTAACCCTAACCATAACCCTAACCCTTACCCGAAGCCTTACCCTAACCCGTCCCCTAATCCTAACCCGTATGCTAACTGTAACCCGTACCCTAACACGTACGCTCACCCTAAACCGTTGTAGTACCTTAACCTGTCCCCTAAACCGTCCCCATTCCCTAACCCTAACCCTAACCCTAACCTTAACCCTAACCCTTATCCGAAGCCTAACACTAACTCGTCCCCTAATCCTAACTCGTACGCTAACACTAACACGTACCTGAACACGTACGCTCACCCTAAACCGTTGTCGTACTCTAACCTGTCCCCTAAACCGTCCCCGTCCCCTAACCCTAACCCTAACCCTAAACCTTACCCGAAGCCTTACCCTAACCCGTCCCCTAATCCTAACCCTTAAGATAACACTAAACCGTACCCTAACACATACGCTCACCCTAAACCGTTGTCATACACTGACCTGTCCCCTAAACCGTCCCCGTCCCCATCCCCTAACCCTAACACTAACCCTAACCCTTACCCGAAGCCTTACCCTAACCCGCCCCTATTCCTAAACCATACGCTAACACTAACCCGTACCCTAACACGTAGGCTCACCCTAAACCGTTGTCGTACCCTAACCTGTCCCCTAAACCGTCACCGTCCCCTAAACCTAACCCTAACCCTAACCCTAACCCTAACCCGAACCCTTACCCGAAGCCTTACCCTAAACAGTCCCCTAATCCTAAGCCGTATGCTAACTCTAACCCGTACCCTAACACGTACGCTCACCCTAAACCGTTGTCGTACCCTAACCTGTCCCCTAAACCGTCCCCATTCCCTAACCCTAACCCTAACGCTAACCCTAACCCTAACCCTTACCCGAAGCCTTACCCTAACCCTTCCCCTAATCCTAATCCGTACGCTAACACTAACCCGTACCCTAACACGTACGCTCACCATAAACCGTTGTCGTAACCTAACCTGTCCCCTAAACCGTCCCCATCCCCTAACCCTAACCCTAACCCTAACCCAAACCCTAACCCTTACCCGAAGCCTTACCCTAACCCTTCCCCTAATCCTAACCCATACGATAACACTAACCTGTACCCTAACACATACGCTCACCCTAAACCGTTGTCATACACTAACCTGTCCCCTAAACCGTCCCCGTCCCCTAACCCTAACCCTAACCCTAGCCCTAACACTTACCCGAAGCCTTACCCTAACCCGTCCCCTAATCCTAACCCGTACGCTAACACTAACCCTTACCCTAACACATACGCTCACCCTAAACCGTTGTCGTACACTAACCTGTCCCCTAAACTGTCCCCGTACCCGTCCCCGTCCCCTAACCCTAACCCTAACCCTAACCCTTACCCGAAGCCTTACCGTAACCCGTCCCCTAATCCTAACCCGTACGCTAACACTAACCCGTACCCTAACACGTACGCTCACCCTAAACCTTTGTCGTACCCTAACCTGTCCCCTAAACCGTCCCCGTCCCCTAACCCTAAACCTATCCCTAACCCTTACCCAAAGCCTTACACTAACCCGTACCCTAATCCTAAACCGTACGCTAACACTAAACCGTAACCTAACACGTACGCTCACCATAAACCGTTGTCGTACCCTAACCTGTCACCTAAACCGTCCCCGTCTCCTAACCCTAACCCTAACCCTAACCCTAACCCTTACCCGAAGCCTTACCCTAACCCGTCCCCTAATCCTAACCCGTACGCTAACACTAACACGTACCCTAACACGTAGGCTCAATGTAAACCTTTGTCGTACCCTAACCTGTCCCCTAAACCGTCACCATCCCCTCACCCTATCCCTAACCCTAACCCTAACCATAACCAGAACCCTTACCCGAAGCCTTACACTAAACCGTCCCCTATTCCTAACCCGTACGCTAACACTAACCCGTACCCTAACACGGACGCTCACCCTAAACCTTTGTCGTACCCTAACCTGTCCCCTAAACCGTCCCCGTCCCCTAACCCTAACACTAACCCTAACCCTAACCCTTACCCGAAGCCTTACCCTAACCCGTCCCCTAATCCTAACCCGTACGCTAACACTAACCCATACCCTAACACGTACGCTCACCCTAAACCGTTGTCGTACCCTAACCTGTCCCTTAAACCGTCCCCGTCCCCTAACCCTAACCCTAACCATAACCCTAACCCTTACCCGAAGCCTTATCCTAACCCGTCACCTAATCCTAAACCGTATGCTAACTCTAACCCTTACCCTAACACGTACGCTCACCCTAAACCGTTGTCGTACCCTAACTTGTCCCCTAAACCGTCACCATCCCCTCACCCTATCCCTAACCCTAACCCTAACCCTAACCCGAACCCTTACCCGAAGCCTTACCCTAAACCGTCCCCTATTCCTAACCCGTACGCTAACACTAACCCGTACCCTAACACGTACGCTCACCCTAAACCTTTGTCGTACCCTATCCTGTCCCCTAAACCGTCCCCGTCCCCTAACCCTAAACCTAACCCTAACCCTTACCCAAAGCCTTACCCTAACCCGTACCCGAATCCTAAACCGTACGCTAACACTAACCCATAGCCTAACACGTACGCTCACCATAAACCGTTGTCGTACCCTAACGTGTCCCCTAAACCGTCCCCATCCCCTAACCCTAACCCTAACCCTAACACTAAACCTTACCTGAAGCCTTACCCTAACCCGTCCCCTAATCCTAACCCGTACGCTAACACTAAACCGTATCCTAACACATACGCACACCCTAAACCGTAGTTGTACACTAACCTGTCACTTAAACCGTCCCCGTCCGCTAACCCTAACCCTAACCCTAACCCTAACCCTTACCCGAAGCCTTACCCTAACCCATCCCCTAATCCTAACCCGTATGCTAACACTAACCCGTAGCCTAACACGTACGCTCACCATAAACCGTTGTCGTACCATAACCTGTCCCCTAAACGGTCCCCGTCCCCTAACCCTAACCCTAACCCTAACCCTAACCCTAACCCTTACCCGAAGCCTTACCCTAACACGTCCTCTACTCCTAACCCGTACGCTAACACTAACACATACCCTAAAACATACGCTCACCCTAAACCTTTGTCGTGCCCTAACCTATCCCCTAAACCGTCCCCGTCCCCTAACCCTAACACAAACCCTAACACTAACCCTTACCCGAAGCCTTACCCTAACCCGTCCCCTAATCCTAACCCGTACGCTAACAATAACCCGTACCCTAACAAGTACGCTCACACTAAACCATTGTCGTACCCTAACCTGGCCCTTAATCCGTCCCCGTCCCCTAACCCTAACCCTAACCATAACCCTAACCCTTACCCGAAGCCTTACCCTAACCCGTCCCCTAATCCTAACCCGTATGCTAACTGTAACCCGTACCCTAACACGTACGCTCACCCTAAACCTTTGTCGTACCTTAACCTGTCCCCTAAACCGTCCCCATTCCCTAACCCTAACCCTAACCCTAACCTTAACCCTAACCCTTATCCGAAGCCTAACACTAACTCATCCCCTAATCCTAACTCGTACGCTAACACTAACCCGTACCCTAACACATACGCTCACCCTAAACCGTTGTCGTACTCTAACCTGTCCCCTAAACCGTCCCCGTCCCCTAACCCTACCCCTAACCCTAACCCTAAACCTTACCCGAAGCCTTACCCTAACCCGTCCCCTAATCCTAACCCTTACGATAACACTAAACCGTACCCTAACACGTACGCTCACCCTAAACCGTTGTCATACACTGACCTGTCCCCTAAACCGTCCCCGTCCCCGTCCCCTAACCCTAACCCTAACCCTAAACCTGACCCTTACCCGAAGCCTTACCCTAACCCGTCCCCTAATCCTAAACCGTACACTAACCCTAACCCGTACCCTAACACGTACACTCACCCTAAACCGTTGTCGTACCCTAACCTGTCCCCTAAACCGTCCCCGTCCCCTAACCCTAAACCTAACCCTAACCCTAACCCTACCCGAAGCCTTACCCTAACCCGTCCCCTAATCCTAACCCGTACGCTAACACTAACCCGTACCCTAACACGTACGCTCACCATAAACCGTTGTCGAACCATAACCTGTCCCCTAAACCATCTCCGTCCCCTAACCCTAACCCTAACCCTAACCCTAACCCTAACCCTAACCCTAACCCTAACCCTAACCCTTACCCGAAGCCTTACCCTAACACGTCCTCTAATCCTAACCCGTACGCTAACACTAACCCGTATCCTAACACGTACACTCACCCTAAACCGTAGTCGTACCCTAACCTGTCCCCTAAACCGTCCCCGTCCCCGTCCCCTAACCCTAACACTAACCCTAAACCTAACCCTAACCCGAACCCTTACCCGAAGCCTTACCCTAAACCGTAACCTAATCCTAAGCCGTATGCTAACTCTAACCCGTACCCTAACACGTACGCTCACCCTAAACCGTTGTCGTACCCTAACCTGTCCCCTAAACCGTCCCCGTTCCCTAACCCTAACCCTAACCCTAACCCTAACCCTAACCCTTACCCGAAGCCTTACCCTAACCCTTCCCTAATCCTAATCCGTACGCTAACACTAACCCGTACCCTAACACGTACGCTCACCCTAAACCGTTGTTGTACCCTAACCTGTCCCCTAAACCGTCCCCGTCCCCTAACCCTAACCCTAACCCTAACCCAAACGCTAACCCTTACCCGAAGCCTTACCCTAACCCTTCCCCTCATCCTAACCTATACGATAACACTAACCTGTACCCTAACACATACGCTCACCCTGAACCGTTGTCATACACTAACCTGTCCCCTTAACCGTCCCCGTCCCATAACCCTAACCCTAGCCCTAACCCTTACCCGAAGCCTTACCCAACCCGTCCCCTAATCCTAACCCGTACGCTAACACTAACCCGTACCCTAACACGTACGCTCACCCTAAACCGTTGTCGTACACTAACCTGTCCCCTAAACTGTCCCCGTTCCCGTCCCCGTCCCCTAACCCTAACCCTAACCCTAACCCTTACCCGAAGCCTTACCCTAACCCGTCCCCTAATCCTAACCCGTACGCTAACACTAACCCGTACCCTAACACGTACGCTCACCCTAAACCTTTGTCGTACCCTAACCTGTCCCCTAAACCGTCCCCGTCCCCTAACCCTAAACCTAACCCTAACCCTTACCCAAAGCCTTACCCTAACCCGTACCCTAATCCTAAACCGTACGCTAACACTAACCCATAGCCTAACACGTACGCTCACCATAAACCGTTGTCGTACCCTAACCTGTCCACTAAACCGTCCCCATCCCCTAACCCTAACCCTAACCCTAACACTAACCCTTTCCTGAAGCCTTACCCTTACCCGTCCCCTAATCCTAACGCGTACGCTAACACTAAACCGTATCCTAACACATACACACACCCTAAACCGTAGTTGTACACTAACCTGTCCCCTAAACCGTCCCCGTCTCCTAACCCTAACCCTAAAACTAACCCTAACCCTAACCCTTACCCGAAGCCTTACCCTAACACGTCCTCTAATCCTAACCCGTACGCTAACACTAACCCGTACCCTAACACGTACGCTCAATGTAAACCGTTGTCGTACCCTAACCTGTCCCCTAAACCGTCCCCGTCCCCTAACCCTATCCCTAACCCTAACCATAACCCTGACCCGAACCCTTACCCGAAGCCTTACCCTAAACCGTCCCCTATTCCTAACCCGTACGCTAACACTAACCCGTACCCTAACATGTACGCTCACCCTAAACCTTTGTCGTACCCTAACCTGTCCCCTAAACCGTCCCTGTACCCTAACCCTAACACTAATCCTAACCCTAACCCTTACCCGAAGCCTTACCCTAACCCGTCCCCTAATCCTAACCCGTACGCTAACACTAACCCATACCCTAACACGTACGCTCACCCTAAACCGTTGTCGTACCCTAACCTGTCCCCTAAACCGTCCCCGTCCCCTAACCCTAACAATAACCCTAACCCTAACACATACCCGAAGCCTTACCCTAACCCGTCCCCTAATCCTAACCCGTACGCTAACACTAACCCGTACCCTAACACGTACGCTCACCATAAACCGTTGTCGTACCCTAACCTGTCCCTTAAACCCTCCCCGTCCCCTAACCCTAACCCTAACCCTAACCCTAACACTTACCCGAAGCCTTACCATAACCCGTCCCCTAATCCTAACCCGTATGCTATCTCTAAACCGTACCCTAACAAGTACGCTCACCCTAAACCGTTGTTGTATCCTAACCTGTCCCCTAAACCGTCCCCGTTCCCTAACCCTAACCCTAACCCTAACCTTAACCCTAACCCTTATCCGAAGCCTTACCCTAAACCGTCCCCTAATCCTAACTCGTACGCTAACACTAACACGTACCCTAACACGTACGCTAACCCTAAACCGTTGTCGTACTCTAACCTGTCCACTAAACCGTCCCCGTCCCCTAACCCTAACCCTAACCCTTACCCGAAGCCTTACCGTAACCCGTCCCCTAATCCTAACCCTTACGATAACCCTAACCCGTACCCTAAAACGTACATTCACCCTAAACCGTTTTCGTACCCTAACCTGTCCCCTAAACCGTCCCCGTCCCCTAACCCTAACCCTAACCCTAAACCTAACCCTTACCCGAAGCCTTACCCTAACCCGTCCCCTAATCCTAACCCGTACGCTAACACTAACCCGTACCCTAACACGTACGCTCACCCTAAACCATTGTCATACACTGACCTGTCCCCTAAATCGTCCCCATCCCCGTCCCCTAACCCTAACCCTAACCCTAACCCTTACCCGAAGCCTTACCCTAACCCGTCCCCTAATCCTAACCCGTACGCTAACACCAACCCGTACCCTAACACGTAGGCTCACCCTAAACTGTTGTCGTACCCTAACCTGTCCCCTAAACCGTCACCGTCCCCTAAACCTAACCCTAACCCTAACCCTAACCCTAACCCGAACCCTTACCCGAAGCCTTACCCTAAACCGTCCCCTAACCCTAAGCCGTATGCTAACTCTAACCCGTACCCTAACACGTACGTTCACCCTAAACCGTTGTCGTACCCTATCCTGTCCCCTAAACCGTCCCCGTTCCCTAACCCTAACCCTAACCCTAACCCTAACCCCTACCCGAAGCCTTACCCTAACCCTTCCCCTAATCCTAATCCGTACGCTAACACTAACGCGTACCCTAACACGTACGCTCACCCTAAACCGTTGTCGTATCCTAACCTGTCCCCTAAACCGTCCCCGTCCCCTAACCCTAACCCTAACCCTAACCCAAACCCTAACCCTTACCCAAAGCCTTACCCTAACCCTTCCCCTAATCCTAACCCATACGATAACACTAACCTGTACCCTAACACATATGCTCACCCTAAACCGTTGTCATACACTAACCTGTCCCCTAAACCGTCCCAGTCCCCTAACCCTAACCCTAACCCTAGCCCTAACCCTTACCCGAAGCCTTACCCTAACCCGTCCCCTAATCCTAACCCGTACGCTAACACTAACCCTTACCTTAACACTTACGCTCACCCTAAACCGTTCTCGTACACTAACCTGTCCCCTAAACTGTCCCCGTACCCGTCCCCGTCCCCTAACCCTAACCCTAACCCTAACCCTTACCCGAAGCCTTACCCTAACCCGTCCCCTAATCCTAACCCGTACGCTAACACTAACCCGTACCCTAACACGTACGCTCACCCTAAACCTTTGTCGTACCCTAACCTGTCCCCTAAACCGTCCCAGTCCCCTAACCCTAAACCTAACCCTAACCCTTACCCAAAGCCTTACCCTAACCCGTACCCTAATCCTAAACCTTACGCTAACACTAACCCATAGCCTAACACGTACGCTCACCATAAACCGTTGTCGTACCCTAACCTGTCCTCTAAACCGTCCCCATTCCCTAACCCTAACCCTAACCCTAAAACTAACCCTTACCTGAAGCCTTACCCTAACCCGTCCCCTAATCCTAACCCCTACGCTAACACTAAACCGTATCCTAACACATACGCACACCCTAAACCGTAGTTGTACACTAACATGTCCCCTAAACCGTCCCCGTCTCCTAACCCTAACCCTAACCCTAACCCTAACCCTAACCCGAAGCCTTACCCTAACACGTCCTCTAATCCTAACCCGTACGCTAACACTAACCCATACCCTAACACGTACGCTCAATGTAAACCGCTGTCGTACCCTAACCTGTCCCCTAAACCGTCCCCGTCCCCTAACCCTATCCCTAACCCTAACCCGAACCCTTACCCGAAGCCTTACACTAAACCGTCCCCTATTCCTAACCCGTACGCTAACACTAACCCATACCCTAACACGTACGCTCACCATAAACCGTTGTCGTACCCTAACCTGTCACCTAAACCGTCCCCATCCCCTAACCCTAACAATAACCCTAACCCTAACACTTACCCGAAGCCTTACACTAACCCGTCCCCTAATCCTAACCCGTACGCTAACACTAACCCGTACCCTAACACGTACGCTCACCATAAACCGTTGTCGTACCCTAACCTGTCCCTTAAACCGTCCCTGCCCCCTAACCCTAACCCTAACCATAACCCTAACACTTATCCGAAGCCTTACCCTAACCCGTCCCCTAATCCTAACCCGTATGCTATCTCTAAACCGTACCCTAACACGTACGCTCACCCTAAACCGTTGTCGTATCCTAACCTGTCCCCTAAACCGTCCCCGTTCCCTAACCCTAACCCTAACCCTAACCTTAACCCTAACCCTTATCCGAAGCCTTACCCTAAACCGTCCCCTAATCCTAACTCGTACGCTAACACTAACACGTACCCTAACACGTACGCTAACCCTAAACCGTTGTCGTACTCTAACCTGTCCACTAAACCGTCCCCGTCCCCTAACCCTAACCCTAACCCTTACCCGAAGCCTTACCCTAACCCGTCCCCTAATCCTAACCCGTACGCTAACACTAAACCATAGCCTAACACGTACGCTCATCATAAAATGTTGTCGTACCATAACCTGTCCCCTAAACCGTCCCCATCCCCTAACCCTAACCCTAACCCTAACCCTAACCCTAACCCTTACCCGAAGCCTTACCCTAACCCGTCCCCTAATCCTAACCCGTACGCTAACCCTAAACCGTACCCTAACACATACGCACACCCTAAACCGTTGTCGTACACTAACCTGTCCCCTAAACCGTCCCCGTCTCCTAACCCTAACCCTAACCCTAACCCTAACCCTAACACTTACCCGAAGCCTTACCCTAAACTGTCCTCTAATCCTAACCCGTACACTAACACTAACCCATACCCTAACACGTACGCTCACGCTAAACCGTTGTCGTACCCTAACCTGTCCCCTAAACCGTCCCCATCCCCTAACCCTAACCCTAACCCTAACCCTAAGCCTTACTCGAAGCCTTACACTAACCCGTCCCCTAATCCTAACCCGTACGCTAACACTAACCCGTACCCTAACACGTACGCTCACCCTAAACCGTTGTCGTACACTAACCTGTCCCCTAAACTTTCCCGTACCCGTCCCCGTCCCCTAACCCTAACCCTAACCCTAACACTAACCCTTACCTGAAGCCTTAACCTAACCCGTCCCCTAATCCTAACCCGTATGCTAAGTCTAACCCGTACCCTAACACGTACGTTCACCCTAAACCGTTGTCGTACCTTAACCTGTCCCCTAAACCGTCCCCGTTCCCTAACCCTAACCCTAAACCTAACCTTAACCCTAACCCTTATCCGAAGCCTTACACTAACTCGTCCCCTAATCCTAACTCGTACGCTAACACTAACCCGTACACTAACACGTACGCTCACCCTAAACCGTTGTCGTACTCTAACCTGTCCCCTAAACCTTCCCCGTCCCCTAACCCTAACCCTAACACTAACCCTAAACCTTACCCGAAGCCTTACCCTAACCCGTCCCCTAATCCTAACCCTTACGATAACACTAAACCGTACCCTAACACGTACGCTCACCCTAAACAGTTGTCATACACGGACCTGTCCCCTAAACCGTCCCCGTCCTCGTCCCCTAACCCTAACACTAACCCTAACCCTAACCCTTATCCGAAGCCTTACCCTAACCCGTCCCCTAATCCTAAACCGTACACTAACCCTAACCCGTACCCTAACACGTACACTCACCCTAAACCGTTGTCGTACACTAACCTGTCCCCTAAACCGTCCCCGTCCCCTAACCCTAACCCTAACCCTAACCCTAACCCTAAACCTAACCCTTACCCGAAGCCTTACCCTAAACAGTTGTCATACACTGACCTGTCCCCTAAACCGTCCCCGTCCTCGTCCCCTAACCCTAACCCTAACCCTAACCCTTATCCGAAGCCTTACCCTAACCCGTCCCCTAATCCTAACCCGTACGCTAACACTAACCCGTACCCTAACACGTACGCTCACCATAAACCGTTGTCGTACCCTAACCTGTCCCCTAAACCGTCCCCGTCCCCTAACCCTAACCCTAACACTAACCCTAAGCCTTACCCGAAGCCTTACCCTAACCCGCCCCTATTCCTAACCCGTACGCTAACACTAACCCGTACCCTAACACGTAGGCTCACCCTAAACCATTGTCGTACCATAACCTGTCCCCTAAACCGTCACCGTCCCCTAAACCTAACCCTAACCCTAACCCTAACCCGAACCCTTGCCCGAAGCCTTACCCTAACCCGTCCCCTAATCCTAACCCGTACGCTAACACTAACCCGTACCCTAACATGTACGCTCACCCTAAACCGTTGTCGTACTCTAACCTCTCCCCTAAAATTTCCCCGTACCCGTCCCCGTCCCCTCACACTAACACTAACCCTAACCCTAACCCTAACCCTTATTCGAAGCCTTACCCTAACCTGTCCCCTAATCCTAACCCGTACGCTAACAATAACCCGTACCCTAACACGTACGCTCACCCTAAAACTTTGTCGTACCCTAACCTGTCCCCTAAACCGTCCCCGTCCCCTAACCCTAAACCTAACCCTAACCCTTACTCGAAGCCTTATCCTAACACGTCCTCTAATCCTAACCCGTACGCTAACACTAACACATACCCTAAAACGTACGCTCACCCTAAACCTTTGTCGTGCCCTAACCTGTCCCCTAAACCGTCCCCGTCCCCGTCCCCTAACCCTAACACTAACCCTAACCTAACCCTAACACTTACCCGAAGCCTTACCCTAACCCGTCCCCTAATCCTAACCCGTACGCTAACACTAACCCGTACCCTAACACGTACGCTCACCCTAAACCGTTGTCGTACCCTAACCTGTCCCTTAAACCGTCCCCGTCCCCTAACCCTAACCCTAACCATAACCCTAAACCTTATCCGAAGCCTTACCCTAACCCGTCCCCTAATCCTAACCCGTATGCTAACTCTAACCCATACCCTAACACGTACGCTCACCCTAAACCGTTGTCGTACCTTAACCTGTCCCCTAAACCGTCCCCATTCCCTAACCCTAACCCTAACCCTAACCTTAATCCTAACCCTTATCCGAAGCCTAACACTAACTCGTCCCCTAATCCTAACTCGTACGCTAACACTAACCCGTACCCTAACACGTATGCTCACCCTAAACCGTTGTCGTACTCTAACCTGTCCCCTAAACCGTCCACGTCCCCTAACCCTAACCCTAACCCTAACCATAACCCTAAACCTTACCCAAAGCCTTACCCTAACCCGTCCCATAATCCTAACCCTTACGATAACACTAAACCGTACCCTAACACGTACGCTCACCCTAAACCGTTGTCATACACTGACCTAAACCGTCACCGTCCCCGTCCCCTAACCCTAACCCTAACCCTAAACCTAACCCTTACCCGAAGCCTTACCCTAACCCGTCCCCTAATCCTAAACCATACACTAACCCTAACCCGTACCCTAACACGTACACTCACCCTAAACCGTTGTCGTACCCTAACCTGTCCCCTAAACCGTCCCCGTCCCCTAACCCTAACATTAACCCTAACCCTAACCCTTACCCGAAGCCTTACACTAACCCATCCCCTAATCCTAACCCGTACGCTAACACTAACCCGTACCCTAACACGTACGCTCACCCTAAACCGTTGTCGTACCCTAACCTGTCCCCTAAACCGTCCCCGTCCCCTAACCCTAACCCTAACCCTAACCCTAACCCTAATCCTAACCCTAACCCTTACCCGAAGCCTTAACCTAACCCTTCCCCTAATCCTAATCCGTACGCTAACACTAACGCGTACCCTAACACGTACGCTCACCCTAAACCGTTGTCGTACCCTAACCTGTCCCCTAAACCGTCCCCGTCCCCTAACCCTAACCCTAACCCTAACCCAAACCCTAACCCTTACCCGAAGCCTTACCCTAACCCTTAGCCTAATCCTAACCCATACGATAACACTAACCGGTACCCTAACACATACGCTCACCTTAAACTGTTGTCATACACTAACCTGTCCCCTAAACCGTCCCCGTCCCCTAACCCTAACCCTAACCCTAGCCCTAACCCTTACCCGAAGCCTTACCCTAACCCGTCCCCTAATCCTAACCCGTACGCTAACACTAACCCTTACCCTAACACGTACGCTCACCCTAAACCGTTGTCGTACACTAACCTGTCCCCTAAACTGTCCCCGTACCCGTCCCCGTCCCCTAACCCTAACCCTAACCCTAAACCTTACCCGAAGCCTTACCCTAACCCGTCCCCTAATCCTAAACCGTACGCTAACACTAACCCGTACCCTAACACGTAAGCTCACCCTAAACCTTTGTCATACACTAACCTGTCCCCTAAACCGTCCCCGTCCCCGAACCCTAAACCTAACCCTAACCCTTACCCAAAGCCTTACACTAACCCGTACCCTAATCCTAAACCGTACGCTAACACTAACCCGTAGCCTAACACGTATGCTCACCATAAACCGTTGTCGTACCCTAACCTGTCCCCTAAACCGTCCCCATCCCCTAAACCTAACCCTAAACCTAACACTAACCCTTACCTGAAGCCTTACCCTAACCCGTCCCCTAATCCTAACCCGTACGCTAACACTACACCGTATCTTAACACATACGGACACCCTAAACCATAGTTGTACACTAACCTGTCCCCTAAACCGTCCCCGTCTCCTAACCCTAACCCTAACCCTAACCCTAACCCTAACCCTTCTCCGAAGCCTTACCCTAACTCGTCCCCTAATCCTAACTCGTACGCTAACACTAAACCGTACCCTAACACGTACGCTCACTCTAAACCGTTGTCGTACTCTAACCTGTCCCCTAAACCGTCCCCGTCCCCTAACCCTAACCCTAACCCTAACCCTAACCCTAACCCTAAACCTTACCCGAAGCCTTACCCTAACCCGTCCCCTAATCCTAACCCTTACGATAACACTAAACCGTACCCTAACACGTACGCTCACCCTAAACCGTTGTCATACACTGACCTGTCCCCTAAACCGTCCCCGTCCCCGTCCACTAACCCTAACCCTAACCCTAAACCTAACCCTTACCCGAAGCCTTACCCTAACCCGTCCCCTAATCCTAAACCGTACACTAACACTAAACCGTACCCTAACACGTACACTCACCCTAAACCGTTGTCGTATCCTAACCTGTCCCCTAAGCCGTCCCCGTCCCCGTCCCCTAACCCTAACCCTAACCCAGCCCTTACCCGAAGCCTTACACTAACCCGTCCCCAATCCTAACCCGTACGCTAACACTAACCCGTACCCTAACACTTACGCTCACCCTAAAATTTTGTCGTACCCTAACCTGTCCCCTAAACCGTCCCCGTCCCCTAACCCTAACAATAACCCTAACCCTAACACTTACCCGAAGCCTTACCCTAACCCGTCCCCTAATCCTAACCCGTACGCTAACACTAACCCCTACCCTAACACGTACGCTCACCATAAACCGTTGTCGTACCCTAACCTGTCCCTTAAATTGTCCCCGTCCCCTAACCCTAACCCTAACCCTAAACCTAACACTTACCCGAAGCCTTACCCTAACCCGTCCCCTAATCCTAACCCGTATGCTATCTCTAACCCATACCCTAACACGTACGCTCACCCTAAACCGTTGTCGTATCCTAACCTGTCCCCTAAACCGTCCCCGTTCCCTAACCCTAACCCTAACCCTAACCTTAACCCTAACCCTTATCCGAAGCCTTACCCTAAACCGTCCCCTAATCCTAACTCGTACGCTAACACTAACACGTACCCTAACACGTACGCTAACCCTAAACCGTTGTCGTACTCTAAACTGTCCCCTAAACCGTCCCCGTCCCCTAACCCTAACCCTAACCCTAACCCTTACCCGAAGCCTTACCCTAACCCGTCCCCTAATCCTAACCCTTACGATAACACTAACCCGTACCCTAACACGTACGCTCACCCTAAACCGTTTTCGTACCCTAACCTGTCCCCTAAACCGTCCCCGTCCCCTAACCCTAACCCTAACCCTAACCCTTACCCGAAGCCTTACCCTAACCCGTCCCCTAATCCTAACCCGTACGCTAACACTAACCCGTACCCTAACACGTACGCTCATCCTAAACAGTTGTCATACACTGACCTGTCCCCTAAACCGTCCCCATCGCCGTCCCCTAACCCTAACCCTAACCCTAACCCTAACCCTTACCCGAAGCCTTACCCTAACCCATCCCCTAATCCTAACCCGTATGCTAACACTAACCCATAGCCTAACACGTACGCTCATCATAAAACGTTGTCGTACCATAACCTGTCCCCTAAACCATCCCCGTCCCCTAACCCTAACCCTAACCCTAACCCTAACCCTAACCCTTACCCGAAGCCTTACCCTAACCCGTCCCCTAATCATAACCCGTACGCTAACCCTAAACCGTACCCTAACACATACGCACACCCTAAACCGTTGTCGTACACTAACCTGTCCCCTAAACCGTCCCCGTCTCCTAACCCTAACCCTAACCCTAACCCTAACACTTACCCGAAGCCTTACCCTAACACGTCCTCTAATCCTAACCCGTACGCTAACACTAACCCGTACCCTAACACGTACGCTCACACTAAACCGTTGTCGTACCCTAACCTGTCCCCTAAACCGTCCCCATCCCCTAACCCTAACCCTAACCCTAACCCTAAGCCTTACCCGAACCCTTACCCGAAGCCTTACCCTAACCCTTCCCCTAATCCTAACCCATATGATAACACAAACCTGTACCCTAACACGTACGCTCACCCTAAACAATTGTCATACACTAACCTGTCCCCTAAACCGTCCCCGTCCCCTAACCCTAACCCTAACCCTAACCCTAACTCTTACCCGAAGCCTTACCCTAACCCGTCCCCTAATCCTAACCCGTACGCTAACACTAACCCGTACCCTAACACGTACGCTCAATGTAAACCGTTGTCGTACCCTAACCTGTCCCCTAAACCGTCCCCGTCCCCTTACCCTATCCCTAACCCTAACCCGAACCCTTACCCGAAGCCTTACCCTAAACCGTCCCCTATTCCTAACCCGTACGCTAACACTAACCCCTACCCTAACACGTATGCTCACCCTAAACCTTTGTCGTACCCTAACCTGTCCCCTAAACCGTCCCCGTCCCCTAACCCTAACACTAACCCTAACCCTAACCCTTACCCGAAGCCTTACCCTAACCCGTCCCCTAATCCTAACCCGTACGCTAACACTAACCCATACCCTAACACGTACGCTCACCCTAAACCGTTGTCGTACCCTAACCTGTCCCTTAAACCGTCCCCGTCAACTAACCCTAACCCTAACCATAACCCTAACCCTTACCCGAAGCCTTATCCTAACCCGTCCCCTAATCCTAACCCGTATGCTAACTCTAACCCGTACCCTAACACGTACGCTCACCGTAAACCGTTGTCGTACCCTAACCTGTCCCCTAAACCGTCCCCGTTCCCTAACCCTAACCCTAACCCTAACCTTAACCCTAACCCTTCTCCGAAGCCTTACCCTAACTCGTCCCCTAATCCTAACTCGTACGCTAACACTAAACCGTACCCTAACACGTACGCTCACTCTAAACCGTTGTCGTACTCTAACCTGTCCCCTAAACCGTCCCCGTCCCCTAACCCTAACCCTAACCCTAACCCTAACCCTAAACCTTACCCGAAGCCTTACCCTAACCCGTCCCCTAATACTAACCCTTACGATAACACTAAACCGTACCCTAAGACGTACGCTCACCCTAAACCGTTGTCATACACTGACCTGTCCCCTAAACCGTCCCCGTCCCCGTCCCCGTCCCCTAACCCTAACCCTAACCCTAACCCTAACCCTTACCCGAAGCCTTACCCTAACCCGTCCCCTATTCCTAAACCATACACTAACACTAACCCGTACCCTAACACGTACACTCACCCTAAACCGTTGTCGTACCCTAACCTGTCCCCTAAACCGTCCCTGTCCCCGTCCCCTAACCCTAACCCTAACCCTAACCCTTACCCGAAGCCTTACACTAAACCGTCCCCTAATCCTAACCCGTACGCTAACACTAACCCTTACCCTAACACGTACGCTCACCCTAAAACTTTGTCGTAACCTAACCTGTCCCCTAAACCGTCCCCGTCCCCTAACCCTAACAATAACCCTAACCCTAACACTTACCCGAAGCCTTACCCTAACCCGTCCCCTAATCCTAACCCGTACGCTAACACTAACCCCTACCCTAACACGTACGCTCACCATAAACCGTTGTCGTACCCTAACCTGTCCCTTAAACCGTCCCCGTACCCTAACCCTAACCCTAACCCTAACCCTAACACTTACCCGAAGCCTTACACTAACCCGTCCCCTAATCCTAACCCGTATGCTATCTCTAACCCGTACCATAACACGTACACTCACCCTAAACCGTTGTCGTTTCCTAACCTGTCCCCTAAACCGTCCCCGTCCCCTAACCCTAAACCTAACCCTAACCCTTACCCAAAGCCTTACCCTATCCCGTACCCTAATCCTAAACCGTACGCAAACACTAACCCGTAGCCTAACACGTATGCTCACCATAAACCGTTGTCGTACCCTAACCTGTCCCCTAAACCGTCCCCATCCCCTAACCCTAACCCTAACCCTAACACTAACCCTTACCTGAAGCCTTACCCTAACCCGTCCCCTAATCCTAACCCGTACGCTAACACTACACCGTATCTTAACACATACGGACACCCTAAACCGTAGTTGTACACTAACCTGTCCCCTAAACCGTCCCCGTCTCCTAACCCTAACCCTAACCCTAACCCTAACCCTAACCCTTCTCCGAAGCCTTACCCTAACTCGTCCCCTAATCCTAACTCGTACGCTAACACTAAACCGTACCCTAACACGTACGCTCACTCTAAACCGTTGTCGTACTCTAACCTGTCCCCTAAACCGTCCCCGTCCCCTAACCCTAACCCTAACCCTAACCCTAACCCTAACCCTAAACCTTACCCGAAGCCTTACCCTAACCCGTCCCCTAATCCTAACCCTTACGATAACACTAAACCGTACCCTAACACGTACGCTCACCCTAAACCGTTGTCATACACTGACCTGTCCCCTAAACCGTCCCCGTCCCCGTCCACTAACCCTAACCCTAACCCTAACCCAGCCCTTACCCGAAGCCTTACACTAACCCGTCCCCTAATCCTAACCTGTACGCTAACACTAACCCGTACCCTAACACGTACGCTCACCCTAAAATTTTGTCGTACCCTAACCTGTCCCCTAAACCGTCCCCGTCCCCTAACCCTAACAATAACCCTAACCCTAACACTTACCCGAAGCCTTACCCTAACCCGTCCCCTAATCCTAACCCGTACGCTAACACTAACCCCTACCCTAACACGTACGCTCACCATAAACCGTTGTCGTACCCTAACCTGTCCCTTAAATTGTCCCCGTCCCCTAACCCTAACCCTAACCCTAAACCTAACACTTACCCGAAGCCTTACCCTAACCCGTCCCCTAATCCTAACCCGTATGATATCTCTAACCCATACCCTAACACGTACGCTCACCCTAAACCGTTGTCGTATCCTAACCTGTCCCCTAAACCGTCCCCGTTCCCTAACCCTAACCCTAACCCTAACCTTAACCCTAACCCTTATCCGAAGCCTTACCCTAAACCGTCCCCTAATCCTAACTCGTACGCTAACACTAACACGTACCCTAACACGTACGCTAACCCTAAACCGTTGTCGTACTCTAACCTGTCCCATAAACCGTCCCCGTCCCCTAACCCTAACCCTAACCCTAACCCTTACCCGAAGCCTTACCCTAACCCGTCCCCTAATCCTAACCCTTACGATAACACTAACCCGTACCCTAACACGTACGCTCACCCTAAACCGTTTTCGTACCCTAACCTGTCCCCTAAACCGTCCCCGTCCCCTAACCCTAACCCTAACCCTAACGCTTACCCGAAGCCTTACCCTAACCCGTCCCCTAATCCTAACCCGTACGCTAACACTAACCCATACCCTAACACGTACGCTCATCCTAAACAGTTGTCATACACTGACCTGTCCCCTAAACCGTCCCCATCGCCGTCCCCTAACCCTAACCCTAACCCTAACCCTAACCCTTACCCGAAGCCTTACCCTAACCCATCCCCTAATCCTAACCCGTATGCTAACACTAACCCATAGCCTAACACGTATGCTCATCATAAAACGTTGTCGTACCATAACCTGTCCCCTAAACCATCCCCGTCCCCTAACCCTAACCCTAACCCTAACCCTAACCCTAACCCTTACCCGAAGCCTTACCCTAACCCGTCCCCTAATCATAACCCGTACGCTAACCCTAAACCATACCATAACACATACGCACACCCTAAACCGTTGTCGTACACTAACCTGTCCCCTAAACCGTCCCCGTTCCCTAACCCTAACCCTAACCATAACCTTAACCCTAACCCTTCTCCGAAGCCTTACCCTAACTCGTCCCCTAATCCTAACTCGTACGCTAACACTAAACCGTACCCTAACACGTACGCTCACTCTAAACCGTTGTCGTACTCTAACCTGTCCCCTAAACCGTCCCCT
Source organism: Phocoena phocoena (assembly GCF_963924675.1). Taxonomy (NCBI): domain Eukaryota; kingdom Metazoa; phylum Chordata; class Mammalia; order Artiodactyla; family Phocoenidae; genus Phocoena; species Phocoena phocoena. Next base: position 97,782 of record NW_027077477.1, read on the forward strand.
AACCCTAACCCTAACCCTAACCCTAACCCTAAACCTTACCCGAAGCCTTACCCTAACCCGTCCCCTAATACTAACCCTTACGATAACACTAAACCGTACCCTAACACGTACGCTCACCCTAAACCGTTGTCATACACTGACCTGTCCCCTAAACCGTCCCCGTCCCCGTCCCCTAACCCTAACCCTAACCCTAACCCTAACCCTTACCCGAAGCCTTACCCTAACCCGTCCCCTATTCCTAAACCATACACTAACACTAACCCGTACCCTAACACGTACACTCACCCTAAACCGTTGTCGTACCCTAACCTGTCCCCTAAACCGTCCCTGTCCCCGTCCCCTAACCCTAACCCTAACCCTAACCCTTACCCGAAGCCTTACACTAAACCGTCCCCTAATCCTAACCCGTACGCTAACACTAACCCGTACCCTAACACGTACGCTCACCCTAAAACTTTGTCGTAACCTAACCTGTCCCCTAAACCGTCCCCGTCCCCTAACCCTAACTATAATCCTAACCCTAACACTTACCCGAAGCCTTACCCTAACCCGTCCCCTAATCCTAACCCGTACGCTAACACTAACCCCTACCCTAACACGTACGCTCACCATAAACCGTTGTCGTACCCTAACCTGTCCCTTAAACCATCCCCGTACCCTAACCCTAACCCTAACCCTAACCCTAACACTTACCCGAAGCCTTACACTAACCCGTCCCCTAATCCTAACCCGTATGCTATCTCTAACCCGTACCATAACACGTACACTCACCCTAAACCGTTGTCGTTTCCTAACCTGTCCCCTAAACCGTCCCCGTCCCCTAACCCTAAACCTAACCCTAACCCTTACCCAAAGCCTTACCCTAACCCGTACCCTAATCCTAAACCGTACGCAAACACTAACCCGTAGCCTAACACGTATGCTCACCATAAACCGTTGTCGTACCCTAACCTGTCCCCTAAACCGTCCCCATCCCCTAACCCTAACCCTAACCCTAACACTAACCCTTACCTGAAGCCTTACCCTAACCCGTCCCCTAATCCTAACCCGTACGCTAACACTACACCGTATCTTAACACATACGGACACCCTAAACCGTAGTTGTACACTAACCTGTCCCCTAAACCGTCCCCGTCTCCTAACCCTAAACCTAACCCTAACCCTAACCCTAACCCTTCTCCGAAGCCTTACCCTAACTCGTCCCCTAATCCTAACTCGTACGCTAACACTAAACCGTACCCTAACACGTACGCTCACTCTAAACCGTTGTCGTACTCTAACCTGTCCCCTAAACCGTCCCCGTCCCCGTCCCCTAACCCTAACCCTAACCCTAACCCTAATCCTAAACCTTACCCGAAGCCTTACCCTAACCCGTCCCCTAATCCTAACCCTTACGATAACACTAAACCGTACCCTAACACGTACGCTCACCCTAAACCGTTGTCATACACTGACCTGTCCCCTAAACCGTCCCTGTCCCCGTCCACTAACCCTAACCCTAACCCTAACCAGCCTTACCCGAAGCCTTACACTAACCCGTCCCCTAATCCTAACCCGTACGCTAACACTAACCCGTACCCTAACACGTACGCTCACCCTAAAATTTTGTCGTACCCTAACCTGTCCCCTAAACCGTCCCCGTCCCCTAACCCTAACAATAACCCTCACCCTAACACTTACCCGAAGCCTTACCCTAACCCGTCCCCTAATCCTAACCCGTACGCTAACACTAACCCCTACCCTAACACGTACGCTCACCATAAACCGTTGTCGTACCCTAACCTGTCCCTTAAATTGTCCCCGTCCCCTAACCCTAACCCTAACCCTAAACCTAACACTTACCCGAAGCCTTACCCTAACCCGTCCCCTAATCCTAACCCGTATGCTATCTCTAACCCATACCCTAACACGTACGCTCACCCTAAACCGTTGTCGTATCCTAACCTGTCCCCTAAACCGTCCCCGTTCCCTAACCCTAACCCTAACCCTAACCTTAACCCTAACCCTTATCCGAAGCCTTACCCTAAACCGTCCCCTAATCCTAACTCGTACGCTAACACTAACACGTACCCTAACACGTACGCTAACCCTAAACCGTTGTCGTACTCTAACCTGTCCCCTAAACCGTCCCCGTCCCCTAACCCTAACCGTAACCCTAACCCTTACCCGAAGCCTTACCCTAACCCGTCCCCTAATCCTAACCCTTACGATAACACTAACCCGTACCCTAACACGTACGCTCACCCTAAACCGTTTTCGTACCCTAACCTGTCCCCTAAACCGTCCCCGTCCCCTAACCCTAACCCTAACCCTAACCCTAACCCTTACCCGAAGCCTTACCCTAACCCGTCCCCTAATCCTAACCCGTACGCTAACACTAACCCGTACCCTAACACGTACGCTCACCCTAAACAGTTGTCATACACTGACCTGTCCCCTAAACCGTCCCCATCGCCGTCCCCTAACCCTAACCCTAACCCTAACCCTAACCCTTACCCGAAGCCTTACCCTAACCCATCCCCTAATCCTAACCCGTACGCTAACACTAACCCATAGCCTAACACGTACGCTCATCATAAAACGTTGTCGTACCATAACCTGTCCCCTAAACCATCCCCGTCCCCTAACCCTAACCCTAACCCTAACCCTAACCCTAACCCTTACCCGAAGCCTTACCCTAACCCGTCCCCTAATCATAACCCGTACGCTAACCCTAAACCGTACCCTAACACATACGCACACCCTAAACCGTTGTCGTACACTAACCTGTCCCCTAAACCGTCCCCGTCTCCTAACCCTAACCCTAACCCTAACCCTAACACTTACCCGAAGCCTTACCCTAACACGTCCTCTAATCCTAACCCGTACGCTAACACTAACCCGTACCCTAACACGTACGCTCACACTAAACCGTTGTCGTACCCTAACCTGTCCCCTAAACCGTCCCCATCCCCTAACCCTAACCCTAACCCTAACCCTAAGCCTTACCCGAACCCTTACCCGAAGCCTTACCCTAACCCTTCCCCTAATCCTAACCCATACGATAACACAAACCTGTACCCTAACACGTACGCATACCCTAAACAATTGTCATACACTAACCTGTCCCCTAAACCGTCCCCGTCCCCTAACCCTAACCCTAACCCTAATCCTAACTCTTACCCGAAGCCTTACACTAACCCGTCCCCTAATCCTAACCCGTACGCTAACACTAACCCGTACCCTAACACGTACGCTCAATGTAAACCGTTGTCATACCCTAACCTGTCCCCTAAACCGTCCCCGTCCCCTTACCCTATCCCTAACCCTAACCCGAACCCTTACCCGAAGCCATACCCTAAACCGTCCCCTATTCCTAACCCGTACGCTAACACTAACCCGTACCCTAACACGTACGCTCACCCTAAACCTTTGTCGTACCCTAACCTGTCCCCTAAACCGTCCCCGTCCCCTAACCCTAACACTAACCCTAACCCTAACCCTTACCCGAAGCCTTACCCTAACCCGTCCCCTAATCCTAACCCGTACGCTAACACTAACCCATACCCTAACACGTACGCTCACCCTAAACCGTTGTCGTACCCTAACGTGTCCCTTAAACCGTCCCCGTCCCCTAACCCTAACCCTAACCATAACCCTAACCCTTACCCGAAGCCTTATCCTAACCCGTCCCCTAATCCTAACACGTATGCTAACTCTAACCCGTACCCTAACACGTACGCTCACCGTAAACCGTTGTCGTACCCTAACCTGTCCCCTAAACCGTCCCCGTTCCCTAACCCTAACCCTAACCCTAATCTTAACCCTAACGCTTCTCCGAAGCCTTACCCTAACTCGTCCCCTAATCCTAACTCGTACGCTAACACTAAACCGTACCCTAACACGTACGCTCACTCTAAACCGTTGTCGTACTCTAACCTGTCCCCTAAACCGTCCCCGTCCCCTAACCCTAACCCTAACCCTAACCCTAACCCTAAACCTTACCCGAAGCCTTACCCTAACCCGTCCCCTAATACTAACCCTTACGATAACACTAAACCGTACCCTAACACGTACGCTCACCCTAAACCGTTGTCATACACTGACCTGTCCCCTAAACCGTCCCCGTGCCCTAACCCTAACCCTAACCCTAACCCTAACCCTTACCCGAAGCCTTACCCTAACCCGTCCCCTATTCCTAAACCGTACACTAACACTAACCCGTACCCTAACACGTACACTCACCCTAAACCGTTGTCGTACCCTAACCTGTCCCCTAAACCGTCCCTGTCCCCGTCCCCTAACCCTAACCCTAACCCTTACCCGAAGCCTTACACTAAACCGTCCCCTAATCCTAACCCGTACGCTAACACTAACCCGTACCCTAACACGTACGCTCACCCTAAAACTTTGTCGTAACCTAACCTGTCCCCTAAACCGTCCCCGTCCCCTAACCCTAACAATAACCCTAACCCTAACACTTACCCGAAGCCTTACCCTAACCCGTCCCCTAATCCTAACCCTTACGCTAACACTAACCCCTACCCTAACACGTACGCTCACCATAAACCGTTGTCGTACCCTAACCTGTCCCTTAAACCGTCCCCGTACTCTAACCCTAACCCTAACCGTAACCCTAACACTTACCCGAAGCCTTACACTAACCCGTCCCCTAATCCTAACCCGTATGCTATCTCTAACCCGTACCATAACACGTACGCTCACCCTAAACCGTTGTCGTTTCCTAACCTGTCCCCTAAACCGTCCCCGTTCCCTAACCCTAACCCTAACCCTAACCTTAACCCTAACCCTTATCCGAAGCCTTACCCTAAACCGTCCCCTAATCCTAACTCGTACGCTAACACTAACACGTACCCTAACACGTACGCTAACCCTAAACCGTTGTCGTACCCTAACCTGTCCCCTAAACCGTCCCCGTTCCCTAACCCTAACACTAACCCTAACCTTAACCCTAACCCTTATGCGAAGCCTTACCCTAACTCGTCCCCTAATCCTAACTCGTACGCTAACACTAACCCGTACCCTAACACGTACGCTCACCCTAAACCGTTGTCGTACTCAAACCTGTCCCCTAAACCGTCCCTGTCCCCTAACCCTAACCCTAACCCTAACCCTAACCCTAAACCTTACCCGAAGCCTTACACTAACCCGTCCCCTAATCCTATCCCTTACGATAACACTAAACCGTACCCTAACACGTACGCTCACCCTATACCGTTGTCATACAATGACCTGTCCCCTAAACCGTCACCGTCCCCGTCCCCTAACCCTAACCCTAACCCTAACCCTTACCCGAAGCCTTACCCTAACCTGTCCCCTAATCCTAAACCGTACACTAACACTAACCCGTACCCTAACACGTGCACTCACCCTAAACAGTTGTCGTACCCTAACTTGTCCCCTAAACCGTCCCCGTCCACTAACGCTAACCCTAACCCCAACCGTAACCCTTACCCGAAGCCTTACCCTAACCCATCCCCTAATCCTAACCCGTACGCTAACACTAACCCGTACCCTAACACGTATGCTCACCCTAAACCGTTGTCGTACCCTAACCTGTCCCCTAAACCGTCCCCGTCCCCTAACCCTAACCCTAACCCTAACCCTTACCCGAAGCCTTACCCTAACCCATCCCCTAATCCTAACCCGTACGAAAACACTAACCCGTAGCCTAACACGTACGCTCACCATAATCCGTTGTCGTACCATAACCTGTCCCCTAAACCATCCCCGTCCCCTAACCCTAACCCTAACCCTAACCCTAACCCTAACCCTAACCCTAACCCTTACCCGAAGCCTTACCCTAACACGTCCTCTAATCCTAACCCGTACGCTAACACTAACCCGTAACCTAACACGTACGCTCACCCTAAACCGTTGTCGTACCCTAACCTGTCCCCTAAACCGTCACCGTCCCCTAAACCTAACGCTAACCCTAACCCTAACCCTAACCCTAACTCTTACCCGAAGCCTTACCCTAACCCGTCCCCTAATCCTAACCCGTACGCTAACACTAACCCGTACCCTAACACGTACGCTCAATGTAAACCGTTGTCGTACCCTAACCTGTCCCCTAAACCGTCCCCGTCCCCTTACCCTATCCCTAACCCTAACCCGAACCCTTACCCGAAGCCTTACCCTAAACCGTCCCCTATTCCTAACCCGTACGCTAACACTAACCCGTACACTAACACGTACGCTCACCCTAAACCTTTGTCGTACCCTAACCTGTCCCCTAAACCGTCCCCGTCCCCTAAACCTAACACTAACCCTAACCCTAACCCTTACCCGAAGCCTTACACTAACCCGTCCACTAATCCTAACCCGTACGCTAACACTAACCCATACCCTAACACGTATGCTCACCATAAACCGATGTCGTACCCTAACCTGTCCCTTAAACCGTCCCCGTCCCCTAACCCTAACCCTAACCATAACCCAAACCCTTACCCGAAGCCTTATCCTAACCCGTCCCCTAATCCTAACCCGTATGCTAACTCTAACCCGTACCCTAACACGTACGCTCACCGTAAACCGTTGTCGTACCCTAACCTGTCCCCTAAAGCGTCCCCGTTCCCTAACCCTAACCCTAACCCTAACCTTAACCCTAACCCTTCTCCGAAGCCTTACCCTAACTCGTCCCCTAATCCTAACTCGTACACTAACACTAAACCGTACCCTAACACGTACGCTCACTCTAAACCGTTGTCGTACTCTAACCTGTCCCCTAAACCGTCCCCGTCCCCTAACCCTAACCCTAACCCTAACCCTAACCCTAAACCTTACCCGAAGCCTTACCCTAACCCGTCCCCTAATACTAACCCTTACGATAACACTAAACCGTACCCTAACACGTACGCTCACCCTAAACCGTTGTCATACACTGACCTGTCCCCTAAACCGTCCCCATCCCCGTCCCCTAACCCTAACCCTAACCCTAACCCTAACCCTAACCCTTACCCGAAGCCTTGCCCTAACCCGTCCCCTATTCCTAAACCGTACACTAACACTAACCCGTACCCTAACACGTACACTCACCCTAAACCGTTGTCGTACCCTAACCTGTCCCCTAAACCGTCCCTGTCCCCGTCCCCTAACCCTAACCCTAACCCTAACCCTTACCCGAAGCCTTACACTAAACCGTCCCCTAATCCTAACCCGTACGCTAACACTAACCCGTACCCTAACACGTACGCTCACCCTAAAACTTTGTCGTAACCTAACCTGTCCCCTAAACCGTCCCCGTCCCCTAACCCTAACAATAACCCTAACCCTAACACTTACCCGAAGCCTTACCCTAACCCGTCCCCTAATCCTAACCCGTACGCTAACACTAACCCCTACCCTAACACGTACGCTCACCATAAACCGTTGTCGTACCCTAACCTGTCCCTTAAACCGTCCCCGTACTCTAACCCTAACCCTAACCCTAACCCTAACACTTACCCGAAGCCTTACACTAACCCGTCCCCTAATCCTAACCCGTATGCTATCTCTAACCCGTACCATAACACGTACGCTCACCCTAAACCGTTGTCGTTTCCTAACCTGTCCCCTAAACCGTCCCCGTTCCCTAACCCTAACCCTAACCCTAACCTTAACCCTAACCCTTATCCGAAGCCTTACCCTAAACCGTCCCCTAATCCTAACTCGTACGCTAACACTAACACGTACCCTAACACGTACGCTAACCCTAAACCGTTGTCGTACCCTAACCTGTCCCCTAAACCGTCCCCGTTCCCTAACCCTAACACTAACCCTAACCTTAACCCTAACCCTTATGCGAAGCCTTACCCTAACTCGTCCCCTAATCCTAACTCGTACGCTAACACTAACCCGTACCCTAACACGTACGCTCACCCTAAACCGTTGTCGTACTCAAACCTGTCCCCTAAACCGTCCCTGTCCCCTAACCCTAACCCTAACCCTAACCCTAAACCTTACCCGAAGCCTTACACTAACCCGTCCCCTAATCCTATCCCTTACGATAACACTAAACCGTACCCTAACACGTACGCTCACCCTATACCGTTGTCATACAATGACCTGTCCCCTAAACCGTCACCGTCCCCGTCCCCTAACCCTAACCCTAACCCTAACCCTTACCCGAAGCCTTACCCTAACCTGTCCCCTAATCCTAAACCGTACACTAACACTAACCCGTACCCTAACACGTGCACTCACCCTAAACAGTTGTCGTACCCTAACTTGTCCCCTAAACCGTCCCCGTCCACTAACCCTAACCCTAACCCTAACCGTAACCCTTACCCGAAGCCTTACCCTAACCCATCCCCTAATCCTAACCCGTACGCTAACACTAACCCGTACCCTAACACGTATGCTCACCCTAAACCGTTGTCGTACCCTAACCTGTCCCCTAAACCGTCCCCGTCCCCTAACCCTAACCCTAACCCTAACCCTTACCCGAAGCCTTACCCTAACCCATCCCCTAATCCTAACCCGTACGAAAACACTAACCCGTAGCCTAACACGTACGCTCACCATAATCCGTTGTCGTACCATAACCTGTCCCCTAAACCATCCCCGTCCCCTAACCCTAACCCTAACCCTAACCCTAACCCTAACCCTAACCCTAACCCTTACCCGAAGCCTTACCCTAACACGTCCTCTAATCCTAACCCGTACGCTAACACTAACCCGTAACCTAACACGTACGCTCACCCTAAACCGTTGTCGTACCCTAACCTGTCCCCTAAACCGTCACCGTCCCCTAAACCTAACGCTAACCCTAACCCTAACCCTAACCCTAACTCTTACCCGAAGCCTTACCCTAACCCGTCCCCTAATCCTAACCCGTACGCTAACACTAACCCGTACCCTAACACGTACGCTCAATGTAAACCGTTGTCGTACCCTAACCTGTCCCCTAAACCGTCCCCGTCCCCTTACCCTATCCCTAACCCTAACCCGAACCCTTACCCGAAGCCTTACCCTAAACCGTCCCCTATTCCTAACCCGTACGCTAACACTAACCCGTACCCTAACACGTACGCTCACCCTAAACCTTTGTCGTACCCTAACCTGTCCCCTAAACCGTCCCCGTTCCCTAAACCTAACACTAACCCTAACCCTAACCCTTACCCGAAGCCTTACACTAACCCGTCCCCTAATCCTAACCCGTACGCTAACACTAACCCATACCCTAACACGTACGCTCACCCTAAACCGTTGTCGTACCCTAACCTGTCCCTTAAACCGTCCCCGTCCCCTAACCCTAACCCTAACCATAACCCAAACCCTTACCCGAAGCCTTATCCTAACCCGTCCCCTAATCCTAACCCGTATGCTAACGCTAACCCGTACCCTAACACGTACGCTCACCGTAAACCGTTGTCGTACCCTAACCTGTCCCCTAAACCGTCCCCGTTCCCTAACCCTAACCCTAACCCTAACCTTAACCCTAACCCTTCTCCGAAGCCTTACCCTAACTCGTCCCCTAATCCTAACTCGTACGCTAACACTAAACCGTACCCTAACACGTACGCTCACTCTAAACCGTTGTCGTACTCTAACCTGTCCCCTAAACCATCCCCGTCCCCTAACCCTAACCCTAACCCTAACCCTAACCCTAAACCTTACCCGAAGCCTTACCCTAACCCGTCCCCTAATACTAACCCTTACGATAACACTAAACCGTACCCTAACACGTACGCTCACCCTAAACCGTTGTCATACACTGACCTGTCCCCTAAACCGTCCCCGTCCCCGTCCCCTAACCCTAACCCTAACCCTAACCCTAACCCTAACCCTTACCCGAAGCCTTACCCTAACCCGTCCCCTATTCCTAAACCGTACACTAACACTAACCCGTACCCTAACACGTACACTCACCCTAAACCGTTGTCGTACCCTAACCTGTCCCCTAAACCGTCCCTGTCCCCGTCCCCGTCCCCTAACCCTAACCCTAACCCTTACCCGAAGCCTTACACTAAACCGTCCCCTAATCCTAACCCGTACGCTAACACTAACCCATACCCTAACACGTACGCTCACCCTAAAACTTTGTCGTAACCTAACCTGTCCCCTAAACCGTCCCCGTCCCCTAACCCTAACAATAACCCTAACCCTAACACTTACCCGAAGCCTTACCCTAACCCGTCCCCTAATCCTAACCCGTACGCTAACACTAACCCCTACCCTAACACGTACGCTCACCATAAACCGTTGTCGTACCCTAACCTGTCCCTTAAACCGTCCCCGTACCCTAACCCTAACCCTAACCCTAACCCTAACACTTACCCGAAGCCTTACACTAACCCGTCCCCTAATCCTAACCCGTATGCTATCTCTAACCCGTACCATAACACGTACGCTCACCCTAAACCGTTGTCGTTTCCTAACCTGTCCCCTAAACCGTCCCTGTCCCCTAACCCTAAACCTAACCCTAACCCTTACCCAAAGCCTTACCCTAACCGGTACCCTAATCCTAAACCGTACGATAACACTAACCCGTAGCCTAACACGTATGCTCACCATAAACCGTTGTCGTACCCTAACCTGTCCCCTAAACCGTCCCCATCCCCTAACCCTAACCCTAACCCTAACACTATCCCTTACCTGAAGCCTTACCCTAACCCGTCCCCTAATCCTAACCCGTACGCTAACACTACACCGTATCTTAACACATACGGACACCCTAAACCGTAGTTGTACACTAACCTGTCCCCTAAACCGTCCCCGTCTCCTAACCCTAACCCTAACCCTAACCCTAACCCTAACCCTTCTCCGAAGCCTTACCCTAACTCGTCCCCTAATCCTAACTCGTACGCTAACACTAAACCATACCCTAACATGTACGCTCACTCTAAACCGTTGTCGTACTCTAACCTGTCCCCTAAACCGTCCCCGTCCCCTAACCCTAACCCTAACCGTAACCCTAACCCTAAACCTTACCCGAAGCCTTACCCTAACCCGTCCCCTAATCCTAACCCTTACGATAACACTAAACCGTACCCTAACACGTACGCTCACCCTAAACCGTTGTCATACACTGACCTGTCCCCTAAACCGTCCCCGTCCCCGTCCACTAACCCTAACCCTAACCCTAACCCAGCCCTTACCCGAAGCCTTACACTAACCCGTCCCCTAATCCTAACCCGTACGCTAACACTAACCCGTACCCTAACACGTACGCTCACCCTAAAATTTTGTCGTACCCTAACCTGTCCCCTAAACCGTCCCCGTCCCCTAACCCTAACAATAACCCTAACCCTAACACTTACCCGAAGCCTTACCCTAACCCGTCACCTAATCCTAACCCGTACGCTAACACTAACCCCTACCCTAACACGTACGCTCACCATAAACCATTGTCGTACCCTAACCTGTCCCTTAAATTGTCCCCGTCCCCTAACCCTAACCCTAACCCTAAACCTAACACTTACCCGAAGCCTTACCCTAACCCGTCCCCTAATCCTAACCCGTATGCTATCTCTAACCCATACCCTAACACGTACGCTCACCCTAAACCGTTGTCGTATGCTAACCTGTCCCCTAAACCGTCCCCGTTCCCTAACCCTAACCCTAACCCTAACCTTAACCCTAACCCTTATCCGAAGCCTTACCCTAAACCGTCCCCTAATCCTAACTCGTACGCTAACACTAACACGTACCCTAACACGTACGCTAACCCTAAACCGTTGTCGTACTCTAACCTGTCCCCTAAACCGTCCCCGTCCCCTAACCCTAACCCTAACCCTAAACCTTACCCGAAGCCTTACACTAACCCGTCCCCTAATCCTAACCCTTACGATAACACTAACCCGTACCCTAACACGTACGCTCACCCTAAACCGTTTTCGTACCCTAACCTGTCCCCTAAACCGTCCCCGTCCCCTAACCCTAACCCTAACCCTAACCCTAACCCTTACCCGAAGCCTTACCCTAACCCGTCCCCTAATCCTAACGCGTACGCTAACACTAACCCGTACCCTAACACGTACGCTCACCCTAAACAGTTGTCATACACTGACCTGTCCCCTAAACCGTCCCCATCGCCGTCCCCTAACCCTAACCCTAACCCTAACCCTAACCCTTACCCGAAGCCTTACCCTAACCCATCCCCTAATCCTAACCCGTACGCTAACACTAACCCATAGCCTAACACGTACGCTCATCATAAAACGTTGTCGTACCATAACCTGTCCCCTAAACCATCCCCGTCCCCTAACCCTAACCCTAACCCTAACCCTAACCCTAACCCTTACCCGAAGCCTTACCCTAACCCGTCCCCTAATCATAACCCGTACGCTAACCCTAAACCGTACCCTAACACATACGCACACCCTAAACCGTTGTCGTACACTAACCTGTACCCTAAACCGTCCCCGTCTCCTAACCCTAACCCTAACCCTAACCCTAACACTTACCCGAAGCCTTACCCTAACACGTCCTCTAATCCTAACCCGTACGCTAACACTAACCCGTACCCTAACACGTACGCTCACACTAAACCGTTGTCGTACCCTAACCTGTCCCCTAAACCGTCCCCATCCCCTAACCCTAACCCTAACCCTAACCCTAAGCCTTACCCGAACCCTTACCCGAAGCCTTACCCTAACCCTTCCCCTAATCCTAACCCATACGATAACACAAACCTGTACCCTAACACGTACGCTCACCCTAAACAATTGTCATACACTAACCTGTCCCCTAAACCGTCCCCGTCCCCTAACCCTAACCCTAACCCTAACCCTAACCCTAACTCTTACCCGAAGCCTTACCCTAACCCGTCCCGTAATCCTAACCCGTACGCTAACACTAACCCGTACCCTAACACGTACGCTCAATGTAAACCGTTGTCGTACCCTAACCTGTCCCCTAAACCGTCCCCGTCCCCTTACCCTATCCCTAACCCTAACCCGAACCCTTACCCGAAGCCTTACCCTAAACCGTCCCCTATTCCTAACCCGTACGCTAACACTAACCCGTACCCTAACACGTACGCTCACCCTAAACATTTGTCGTACCCTAACCTGTCCCCTAAACCGTCCCCGTCCCCTAACCCTAACACTAACCCTAACCCTAACCCTTACCCGAAGCCTTACCCTAACCCGTCCCCTAATCCTAACCCGTACGCTAACACTAACCCATACCCTAACACGTACGCTCACCCTAAACCGTTGTCGTACCCTAACCTGTCCCCTAAACCGTCCCCGTTCCCTAACCCTAACCCTAACCCTAACCTTAACCCTAACCCTTCTCCGAAGCCTTACCCTAACTCGTCCCCTAATCCTAACTCGTACGCTAACACTAAACCGTACCCTAACACGTACGCTCACTCTAAACCGTTGTCGTACTCTAACCTGTCCCCTAAACCGTCCCCGTCCCCTAACCCTAACCCTAACCCTAATCCTAACCCTAAACCTTACCCGAGGCCTTACCCTAACCCGTCCCCTAATACTAACCCTTACGATAACACTAAACCGTACCCTAACACGTACGCTCACCCTAAACCGTTGTCATACACTGAACTGTCCCCTAAACCGTCCCCGTCCCCGTCCCCGTCCCCTAACCCTAACCCTAACCCTAACCCTAACCCTTACCCGAAGCCTTACCCTAACCCGTCCCCTAATCCTAACCCGTACGCTAACACTAACCCATACCCTAACACGTACGCTCACCCTAAACCGTTGTCGTACCCTAACCTGTCCCCTAAACCGTCCCCGTACCCTAACCCTAACCCTAACCTTAACCTTACCCGAAGCCTTACCCTAACCCGTCCGCTAATCCAAACTCTTAGGCTAACACTAACCCATACCCTAACACGTACGCTCACCCTAAACCGTTGTGGCACAATAACATGTCCCCTAAACCGTCCCCATCCCCGTCCCCTAACCCTAACACTAACCCTAACCCTAACCCTTACCCGAAGCCTTACCCTAACCCGTCCCCTAATCCTAACCCGTACGCTAACACTAACCCCTACCCTAACACGTACGCTCACCATAAACCGTTGTCGTACCCTAACCTGTCCCTTAAACCGTCCCCGTACCCTAACCCTAACCCTAACCCTAACCCTAACACTTACCCGAAGCCTTACACTAACCCGTCCCCTAATCCTAACCCGTATGCTATCCCTAAACCGTACCATAACACGTACGCTCACCCTAAACCGTTGTCGTTTCCTAACCTGTCCCCTAAACCGTCCCCGTTCCCTAACCCTAACCCTAACCTTAACCCTAACCCTTATCCGAAGCCTTACCCTAAACCGTCCCCTAATCCTAACTCGTACGCTAACACTAACACGTACCCTAACACGTACGCTAACCCTAAACCGTTGTCGTACCCTAACCTGTCCCCTAAACCGTCCCCGTTCCCTAACCCTAACACTAACCCTAACCTTAACCCTAACGCTTATGCGAAGCCTTACCCTAACTCGTCCCCTAATCCTAACTCGTACGCTAACACTAACCCGTACCCTAACACGTACGCTCACCCTAAACCGTTGTCGTACTCAAACCTGTCCCCTAAACCGTCCCTGTCCCCTAACCCTAACCCTAACCCTAACCCTAACCCTAAACCTTACCCGAAGCCTTACACTAACCCGTCCCCTAATCCTAACCCTTACGATAACACTAAACCGTACCCTAACACGTACGCTCACCCTATACCGTTGTCATACACTGACCTGTCCCCTAAACCGTCACCGTCCCCGTCCCCTAACCCTAACCCTAACCCTAACCCTTACCCGAAGCCTTACCCTAACCTGTCCCCTAATCCTAAACCGTACACTAACACTAACCCGTACCCTAACACGTGCACTCACCCTAAACAGTTGTCGTACCCTAACTTGTCCCCTAAACCGTCCCCGTCCACTAACCCTAACCCTAACCCTAACCGTAACCCTTACCCGAAGCCTTACCCTAACCCATCCCCTAATCCTAACCCGTACGCTAACACTAACCCGTACCCTAACACGTATGCTCACCCTAAACCGTTGTCGTACCCTAACCTGTCCCCTAAACCGTCCCCGTCCCCTAACCCTAACCCTAACCCTAACCCTTACCCGAAGCCTTACCCTAACCCATCCCCTAATCCTAACCCGTACGAAAACACTAACCCGTAGCCTAACACGTACGCTCACCATAATCCGTTGTCGTACCATAACCTGTCCCCTAAACCATTCCCGTCCCCTAACCCTAACCCTAACCCTAACCCTAACCCTAACCCTAACCCTAACCCTTACCCGAAGCCTTACCCTAACACGTCCTCTAATCCTAACCCGTACGCTAACACTAACCCGTAACCTAACACGTACGCTCACCCTAAACCGTTGTCGTACCCTAACCTGTCCCCTAAACCGTCCCCATTCCCTAACCCTAACCCTAACGCTAACCCTAACCCTAACCCTTACCCGAAGCCTTACCCTAACCCTTCCCCTAATCCTAATCCGTACGCTAACACTAACCCGTACCCTAACACGTACGCTCACCATAAACCGTTGTCGGAACCTAACCTGTCCCCTAAACCGTCCCCATCCCCTAACCCTAACCCTAACCCTAACCCAAACCCTAACCCTTACCCGAAGCCTTACCCTAACCCGTCCCCTAATCCTAACCCATACGATAACACTAACCTGTACCCTAACACATACGCTCACCCTAAACCGTTGTCATACACTAACCTGTCCCCTAAACCGTCCCCGTCCCCTAACCCTAACCCTAACCCTAGCCCTAACACTTACCCGAAGCCTTACCCTAACCCGTCCCCTAATCCTAACCCGTACGCTAACACTAACCCTTACCCTAACACATAAGCTCACCCTAAACCGTTGTCGTACACTAACCTGTCCCCTAAACTGTCCCCGTACCCGTCCCCGTCCCCTAACCCTAACCCTAACCCTAATCCTAACCCTAACCCTAACCCTTACCCGAAGCCTTACCCTAACACGTCCTCTAATCCTAACCCGTACGCTAACACTAACCCGTATCCTAACACGTACACTCACCCTAAACCGTAGTCGTACCCTAACCTGTCCCCTAAACCGTCCCCGTCCCCGTCCCCTAACCCTAACACTAACCCTAAACCTAACCCTAACCCGAACCCTTACCCGAAGCCTTACCCTAAACCGTAACCTAATCCTAAGCCGTATGCTAACTCTAACCTGTACCCTAACACGTACGCTCACCCTAAACCGTTGTCGTACCCTAACCTGTCCCCTAAACCGTCCCCGTTCCCTAACCCTAACCCTAAACCTAACCCTAACCCTAACCCTTACCCGAAGCCTTACCCTAACCCTTCCCTAATCCTAATCCGTACGCTAACACTAACCCGTACCCTAACACGTACGCTCACCCTAAACCGTTGTTGTACCCTAACCTGTCCCCTAAACCGTCCCCGTCCCCTAACCCTAACCCTAACCCTAACCCAAACCCTAACCGTTACCCGAAGCCTTACCCTAACCCTTCCCCTCATCCTAACCTATACGATAACACTAACCTGTACCCTAACACATACGCTCACCCTAAACCGTTGTCATACACTAACCTGTCCCCTTAACCGTCCCCGTCCCATAACCCTAACCCTAGCCCTAACCCTTACCCGAAGCCTTACCCAACCCGTCCCCTAATCCTAACCCGTACGCTAACACTAACCCGTACCCTAACACGTACGCTCACCCTAAACCGTTGTCGTACACTAACCTGTCCCCTAAACTGTCCCCGTTCCCGTCCCCGTCCCCTAACCCTAACCCTAACCCTAACCCTTACCCGAAGCCTTACCCTAACCCGTCCCCTAATCCTAACCCGTACGCTAACACTAACCCGTACCCTAACACGTACGCTCACCCTAAACCTTTGTCGTACCCTAACCTGTCCCCTAAACCGTCCCCGTCCCCTAACCCTAAACCTAACCCTAACCCTTACCCAAAGCCTTACCCTAACCCGTACCCTAATCCTAAACCGTACGCTAACACTAACCCATAGCCTAACACGTACGCTCACCATAAACCGTTGTCGTACCCTAACCTGTCCACTAAACCGTCCCCATCCCCTAACCCTAACCCTAACCCTAACACTAACCCTTTCCTGAAGCCTTACCCTTACCCGTCCCCTAATCCTAACGCGTACGCTAACACTAAACCGTATCCTAACACATACACACACCCTAAACCGTAGTTGTACACTAACCTGTCCCCTAAACCGTCCCCGTCTCCTAACCCTAACCCTAAAACTAACCCTAAACCTAACCCTTACCCGAAGCCTTACCCTAACACGTCCTCTAATCCTAACCCGTACGCTAACACTAACCCGTACCCTAACACGTACGCTCAATGTAAACCGTTGTCGTACCCTAACCTGTCCCCTAAACCGTCCCCGTCCCCTAACCCTATCCCTAACCCTAACCATAACCCTGACCCGAACCCTTACCCGAAGCCTTACCCTAAACCGTCCCCTATTCCTAACCCGTACGCTAACACTAACCCGTACCCTAACATGTACGCTCACCCTAAACCTTTGTCGTACCCTAACCTGTCCCCTAAACCGTCCCCGTACCCTAACCCTAACAATAATCCTAACCCTAACACTTACCCGAAGCCTTACCCTAACCCGTCCCCTAATCCTAACCCGTACGCTAACACTAACCCGTACCCTAACACGTACGCTCACCATAAACCGTTGTCGTGCCCTAACCTGTCCCTTAAACCCTCCCCGTCCCCTAACCCTAACCCTAACCCTAACCCTAACACTTACCCGAAGCCTTACCCTAAACCGTCCCCTAATCCTAACTCGTACGCTAACACTAACACGTACCCTAACACGTACGCTAACCCTAAACCGTTGTCGTACTCTAACCTGTCCACTAAACAGTCCCCGTCCCCTAACCCTAACCCTAACCCTTACCCGAAGCCTTACCCTAACCCGTCCCCTAATCCTAACCCTTACGATAACCCTAACCCGTACCCTAAAACGTACATTCACCCTAAACCGTTTTCGTACCCTAACCTGTCCCCTAAACCGTCCCCGTCCCCTAACCCTAACCCTAACCCTAACCCTAACCCTTACCCGAAGCCTTACCCTAACCCGTCCCCTAATCCTAACCCGTACGCTAACACTAACCCGTACCCTAACACGTACGCTCACCCTAAACCGTTGTCATACACTGACCTGTCCCCTAAATCGTCCCCATCCCTGTCCCCTAACCCTAACCCTAACCCTAACCCTTACCCGAAGCCTTACCCTAACCCGTCCCCTAATCCTAACCCGTACGCTAACACCAACCCGTACCCTAACACGTAGGCTCACCCTAAACCGTTGTCGTACCCTAACCTGTCCCCTAAACCGTCACCGTCCCCTAAACCTAACCCTAACCCTAACCCTAACCCTAACCCGAACCCTTACCCGAAGCCTTACCCTAAACCGTCCCCTAACCCTAAGCCGTATGCTAACTCTAACCCGTACCCTAACACGTACGTTCACCCTAAACCATTGTCGTACCCTATCCTGTCCCCTAAACCGTCCCCGTTCCCTAACCCTAACCCTAACCCTAACCCTAACCCTAACCCCTACCCGAAGCCTTACCCTAACCCTTCCCCTAATCCTAATCCGTACGCTAACACTAACGCGTACCCTAACACGTACGCTCACCCTAAACCGTTGTCGTATCCTAACCTGTCCCCTAAACCGTCCCCGTCCCCTAACCCTAACCCTAACCCTAACCCAAACCCTAACCCTTACCCAAAGCCTTACCCTAACCCTTCCCCTAATCCTAACCCATACGATAACACTAACCTGTACCCTAACACATATGCTCACCCTAAACCGTTGTCATACACTAACCTGTCCCCTAAACCGTCCCAGTCCCCTAACCCTAACCCTAACCCTAGCCCTAACCCTTACCCGAAGCCTTACCCTAACCCGTCCCCTAATCCTAACCCGTACGCTAACACTAACCCTTACCTTAACACTTACGCTCACCCTAAACCGTTCTCGTACACTAACCTGTCCCCTAAACTGTCCCTGTAGCCGTCCCCGTCCCCTAACCCTAACCCTAACCCTAACCCTTACCCGAAGCCTTACCCTAACCCGTCCCCTAATCCTAACCCGTACGCTAACACTAACCCGTACCCTAACACGTACGCTCACCCTAAACCTTTGTCGTACCCTAACCTGTCCCCTAAACCGTCCCAGTCCCCTAACCCTAAACCTAACCCTAACCCTTACCCAAAGCCTTACCCTAACCCGTACCCTAATCCTAAACCTTACGCTAACACTAACCCATAGCCTAACACGTACGCTCACCATAAACCGTTGTCGTACCCTAACCTGTCCCCTAAACCGTCCCCATCCCCTAACCCTAACCCTAACCCTAACACTAACCCTTACCTGAAGCCTTACCCTAACCCGTCCCCTAATCCTAACCCCTACGCTAACACTAAACCGTATCCTAACACATACGCACACCCTAAACCGTAGTTGTACACTAACATGTCCCCTAAACCGTCCCCGTCTCCTAACCCTAACCCTAACCCTAACCCTAACCCTAACTCGAAGCCTTACCCTAACACGTCCTCTAATCCTAACCCGTACGCTAACACTAACCCATACCCTAACACGTACGCTCAATGTAAACCGCTGTCGTACCCTAACCTGTCCCCTAAACCGTCCCCGTCCCCTAACCCTATCCCTAACCCTAACCCGAACCCTTACCCGAAGCCTTACACTAAACCGTCCCCTATTCCTAACCCGTACGCTAACACTAACCCATACCCTAACACGTACGCTCACCATAAACCGTTGTCGTACCCTAACCTGTCACCTAAACCGTCCCCGTCCCCTAACCCTAACAATAACCCTAACCCTAACACTTACCCGAAGCCTTACACTAACCCGTCCCCTAATCCTAACCCGTACGCTAACACTAACCCGTACCCTAACACGTACGCTCACCATAAACCGTTGTCGTACCCTAACCTGTCCCTTAAACCGTCCCTGCCCCCTAACCCTAACCCTAACCCTAACCCGAACCCTTGCCCGAAGCCTTACCCTAACCCGTCCCCTAATCCTAACCCGTACGCTAACACTAACCCGTACCCTAACATGTACGCTCACCCTAAACCGTTGTCGTACTCTAACCTCTCCCCTAAAATTTCCCCGTACCCGTCCCCGTCCCCTCACACTAACACTAACCCTAACCCTAACCCTAACCCTTATTCGAAGCCTTACCCTAACCTGTCCCCTAATCCTAACCCGTACGCTAACAATAACCCGTACCCTAACACGTACGCTCACCCTAAAACTGTGTCGTACCCTAACCTGTCCCCTAAACCGTCCCCGTCCCCTAACCCTAAACCTAACCCTAACCCTTACTCGAAGCCTTATCCTAACACGTCCTCTAATCCTAACCCGTACGCTAACACTAACACATACCCTAAAACGTACGCTCACCCTAAACCCTTGTCGTGCCCTAACCTGTCCCCTAAACCGTCCCCGTCCCCGTCCCCTAACCCTAACACTAACCCTAACCTAACCCTAACACTTACCCGAAGCCTTACCCTAACCCGTCCCCTAATCCTAACCCGTACGCTAACACTAACCCGTACCCTAACACGTACGCTCACCCTAAACCGTTGTCGTACCCTAACCTGTCCCCTAAACCGTCCCCATTCCCTAACCCTAACCCTAACCCTAACCTTAATCCTAACCCTTATCCGAAGCCTAACACTAACTCGTCCCCTAATCCTAACTCGTACGCTAACACTAACCCGTACCCTAACACGTATGCTCACCCTAAACCGTTGTCGTACTCTAACCTGTCCCCTAAACCGTCCACGTCCCCTAACCCTAACCCTAACCCTAACCATAACCCTAAACCTTGCCCAAAGCCTTACCCTAACCCGTCCCATAATCCTAACCCTTACGATAACACTAAACCGTACCCTAACACGTACGCTCACCCTAAACCGTTGTCATACACTGACCTAAACCGTCACCGTCCCCGTCCCCTAACCCTAACCCTAACCCTAAACCTAACCCTTACCCGAAGCCTTACCCTAACCCGTCCCCTAATCCTAAACCATACACTAACCCTAACCCGTACCCTAACACGTACACTCACCCTAAACCGTTGTCGTACCCTAACCTGTCCCCTAAACCGTCCCCATCCCCTAACCCTAACATTAACCCTAACCCTAACCCTTACCCGAAGCCTTACCCTAACCCATCCCCTAATCCTAACCCGTACGCTAACACTAACACGTACCCTAACACGTACGCTCACCGTAAACCGTTGTCGTACCCTAACCTGTCCCCTAAACCGTCCCCGTCCCCTAACCCTAACCCTAACCCTAACCCTAACCCTAATCCTAACCCTAACCCTTACCCGAAGCCTTACCCTAACCCTTCCCCTAATCCTAATCCGTACGCTAACACTAACGCGTACCCTAACACGTACGCTCACCCTAAACCGTTGTCGTACCCTAACCTGTCCCCTAAACCGTCCCCGTCCCCTAACCCTAACCCTAACCCTAACCCAAACCCTAACCCTTACCCGAAGCCTTACCCTAAACCTTAGCCTAATCCTAACCCATACGATAACACTAACCGGTACCCTAACACATACGCTCACCTTAAACTGTTGTCATACACTAACCTGTCCCCTAAACCGTCCCCGTCCCCTAACCCTAACCCTAACCCTAGCCCTAACCCTTACCCGAAGCCTTACCCTAACCCGTCCCCTAATCCTAACCCGTACGCTAACACTAACCCTTACCCTAACACGTACGCTCACCCTAAACCATTGTCGTACACTAACCTGTCCCCTAAACTGTCCCCGTACCCGTCCCCGTCCCCTAACCCTAACCCTAACCCTAAACCTTACCCGAAGCCTTACCCTAACCCGTCCCCTAATCCTAAACCGTACGCTAACACTAACCCGTACCCTAACACGTACGCTCACCCTAAACCTTTGTCATACACTAACCTGTCCCCTAAACCGTCCCCGTCCCCGAACCCTAAACCTAACCCTAACCCTTACCCGAAGCCTTACACTAACCCGTCCCCTAATCCTAACCCTTACGATAACACTAAACCGTACCCTAACACGTACGCTCACCCTATACCGTTGTCATACACTGACCTGTCCCCTAAACCGTCACCGTCCCCGTCCCCTAACCCTAACCCTAACCCTAACCCTTACCCGAAGCCTTACCCTAACCTGTCCCCTAATCCTAAACCGTACACTAACACTAACCCGTACCCTAACACGTGCACTCACCCTAAACAGTTGTCGTACCCTAACTTGTCCCCTAAACCGTCCCCGTCCACTAACCCTAACCCTAACCCTAACCGTAACCCTTACCCGAAGCCTTACCCTAACCCATCCCCTAATCCTAACCCGTACGCTAACACTAACCCGTACCCTAACACGTATGCTCACCCTAAACCGTTGTCGTACCCTAACCTGTCCCCTAAACCGTCCCCGTCCCCTAACCCTAACCCTAACCCTAACCCTTACCCGAAGCCTTACCCTAACCCATCCCCTAATCCTAACCCGTACGAAAACACTAACCCGTAGCCTAACACGTACGCTCACCATAATCCGTTGTCGTACCATAACCTGTCCCCTAAACCATCCCCGTCCCCTAACCCTAACCCTAACCCTAACCCTAACCCTAACCCTTACCCGAAGCCTTACCCTAACACGTCCTCTAATCCTAACCCGTACGCTAACACTAACCCGTAACCTAACACGTACGCTCACCCTAAACCGTTGTCGTACCCTAACCTGTCCCCTAAACCGTCACCGTCCCCTAAACCTAACCCTAACCCTAACCTTAACCCGAACCCTTACCCGAAGCCTTACCCTAAACCGTCCCCTAATACTAACCCGTATGCTAACTCTAACTCGTACCCTAACACGTACGCTAACCCTAAACCATTGTCGTACCCTAACCTGTCCCCTAAACCTTCCCCGTTCCCTAACCCTAACCCTAACCCTAACCCTAACCCTTACCCGAAGCCTTACCCTAACCCTTCCCCTAATACTAACCCGTACGCTAACACTAACCCGTACCCTAACACGTACGCTCACCCTAAACCGTTGTTGTACCCTAACCTGTCCCCTAAACCGTCCCCGTCCCCTAACCCTAACCATAACCCTTACCCGAAGCCTTACCCTAACCCGTCCCCTAATCCTAACCCATAGGATAACACTAACCTGTACCCTAACACGTACGCTCACCCTAAACAGTTGTCATACACTAACCTGTCCCCTAAACCGTCCCCGTCGCCTAACCCTATCCCTAACCCTAGCCCTAACCCTTACCCGAAGCCTTACACTAACCCGTCCCCTAACACGTACGCTCACCCTAAACAGTTGTCATACACTAACCTGTCCCCTAAACCGTCCCCGTCGCCTAACCCTAACCCTAACTCTAGCCCTAACCCTTACCCGAAGCCTTACCCTAACCCGTCCCATAATCGTAACCCGTACGCTAACACTAACCCGTACCCTAACACGTAAGCTCACCCTAAACCTTTGTCGTACCCTAACCTGTCCCCTAAACCGTCCCCGTCCCCTAACCCTAAACCTAACCCTAACACTTACCCAAAGCCTTACCCTAACCCGTACCCTAATCCTAAACCGTACGCTAACACTAACCCATAGCCTAACACGTACGCTCACCATAAACCGTTGTCGTACCCTAACCTGTCCCCTAAACCGTCCCCATCCCCTAACCCTAACCCTAACCCTAAACCTAACCCTTACCTGAAGCCTTACCCTAACCCGTCCCCTAATCCTAACCCGTACGCTAACACTAAACCGTATCCTAATACATACACACACCCTAAAGCGTTGTTGTACACTAACCTGTCCCCTAAACCGTCCCCGTCTCCTAACACTAACCCTAACCCTAACCCTAACCCTAACCCTTACCCGAAGCCTTACGCTAACACGTCCTCTAATCCTAACCCGTACGCTAACACTAACCCGTACCCTAAAACGTACGCTCAAGTTAAACCGTTGTCGTACCGTAACCTGTCCCCTAAACCGTCACCGTCCCCTCACCCTATCCCTAACCCTAACCCTAACCCTAACCCGAACCCTTACCCGAAGCCTTACCCTAAACCGTCCCCTAATCCTTACCCGTACGCTAACACTAACCCATACCCTAACGTGTACGCTCACCCTAAACCTTTGTCGTGCCCTAACCTGTCCCCTAAACCGTCCCCGTCCCCTAACCCTAACCCTAACCCTAACCCTAACCCTTACCCGAAGCCTTACCCTAACCCGTCCCCTAATCCTAAACCGTACACTAACACTAACCCGTACCCTAACACGTACACTCATCCTAAACCGTTGTCGTACCCTAACCTGTCCCCTAAACCGTCCCCATCCCCTAACCCTAACCCTAATCCTAACCCTTACCTGAAGCCTTACCCTAACCCGTCCCCTAATCCTAACACTTACGATAACACTAACACGTACCCTAACACGTACGCTCACCCTAAACCGTTTTCGTACCCTAACCTGTCCCCTAAACCGTGCCCGTCCCCTAACCCTAACCCTAACCCTAACCCTAACCCTTACCCGAAGCCTTACCCTAACCCGTCCCCTAATCCTAACCCGTACGCTAACACTAACGCATAGCCTAACACGTACGCTCATCATAAAACATTGTCGTACCATAACCTGTCCCCTAAACTGCCCCATACCCGTCCCCTAACCCTAACCCTAACCCTAACCCTTACCCTTACCCGAAGCCTTACCCTAACCCATCCCCTAATCCTAACCCGTACGCTAACACTAACCCATAGCCTAACACGTACGCTCATCATAAAACTTTGTCGTACCATAACCTGTCCCCTAAACCGTCCCCGTCCCCTAACCCTAACCCTAACACTAACCCTAACCCTAACCCTTACCCGAAGCCTTACCCTAACCCGTCCCCTAATCCTAACCCGTACGCTAACCCTAAACCGTACCCTAACAAATACGCACACCCTAAACCGTTGTCGTACACTAACCTGTCCCCTAAACTGTCCCCGTCTCCTAAACCTAACCCTAACCCTAACCCTAACACTTACCCGAAGCCTTACCCTAACACGTCCTCTAATCCTAACCCGTACGCTAACACTAACGCGTACCCTAACACGTACGCTCACACTAAACCAATGTCGTACCCTAACCTGTCCCCTAAACCGTCCCCGTCCCTTAACCCTAACCCTAACCCTTACCCGAAGCCTTACCCTAACCCGTCCCCTAATCCTAACCCATAGGATAACACTAACCTGTACCCTAACACGTACGCTCACCCTAAACAGTTGTCATACACTAACCTGTCCCCTAAACCGTCCCCGTCGCCTAACCCTAACCCTAACCCTAGCCCTAACCCTTACCCGAAGCCTTACCCTAACCCGTCCCCTAACACGTACGCTCACCCTAAACAGTTGTCATACACTAACCTGTCCCCTAAACCGTCCCCGTCCCCTAACCCTAACCCTAACCCTAGCCCTAACTCTTACCCGAAGCCTTACCCTAACCCGTCCCCTAATCCTAAACCGTACGCTAACACTAACCCGTACCCTAACACGTACGCTCACCCTAAACCGTTGTCATACACTAACCTGTCCCCTAAACTCTCCCCGTACCCGTCCCCGTCCCCTAACCCTAACCCTAACCCTAACACTTACCCGAAGCCTTACCCTAACCCGTCCCCTAATCCTAACCCGTACGCTAACACTAACCCGTACCCTAACACTTACGCTCACCCTAAACCGTTGTCGTACCCTAACCTGTCCCCGAAACCGTCACCGTCCCCGTTCCCTAACCCTAACCCTAACCCTAACCCTAACCCTTACCCGAAGCCTTCCCCTAACCCTTCCCCTAATCCTAACCCGTACGCTAACACTAACCCGTACCCTAACACGTACGCTCACCCTAAACCGTTGTTGTACCCTAACCTGTCCCCTAAACCGTCCTCGTCCCCTAACCCTAACCCTAACCCTTACCCGAAGCCTTACCCTAACCCGTCCACTAATCCTAACCCATAGGATAACACTAACCTGTACCCTAACACGTACGCTCAACCTAAACAGTTGTCATACACTAACCTGTCCCCTAAACCGTCCCCGTCCCCTAACCCTAACCGTAACCCTAGCCCTTACCCTTACCCGAAGCCTTACCCTAACCCGTCCCCTAATCCTAACCCGTACGCTAACACTAACCCGTACCCTAACACGTACGCTCACCCTACACCGTTGTCACACACTAACCTGTCCCCTAAACTGTCCCCGTACCCGTCCCCGTCCCCTAACCCTAACCCTAACCCTAACCCTTACCCGAAGCCTTACACTAACCCGTCCCCTAATCCTAACCCGTACGCTAACACTAACCCGTACCCTAACACGTACGCTCACCCTAAACCTTTGTCGTACCCTAACCTGTCCCCTAAACCGTCCCCGTCCCCTAACCCTAAACCTAACCCTAACCCTTACCCAAAGCCTTACCCTAACCCGTACCCTAATCCTAAACCGTACGCTAACACTAACCCATAGCCTAACACGTACGCTCACCATAAACCGTTGTCGTACCCTAACCTGTCCCCTAAACCGTCCCCATCCCCTAACCCTAACCCTAACTCTAAACCTAACCCTTACCTGAAGCCTTACCCTAACCCGTCCCCTAATCCTAACCCGTACGCTAACACTAAACCGTATCCTAACACAAACACACACCCTAAACCGTTGTTGTACACTAAGCTGTCCCCTAAACCGTCCCCGTCTCCTAACACTAACCCTAAACCTAACCCTAACCCTTACCCGAAGCCTTACGCTAACACGTCCTCCAATCCTAACCCGTACGCTAACACTAACCCGTACCCTAACACGTACGCTCAAGTTAAACCGTTGTCGTACCCTAACCTGTCCCCTAAACCGTCCCCGTCCCTTAACCCTATCGCTAACCCTAACCCTATTCCTGACCCGAAGCCTTACCCTAACCCGTCCCCTAATCCTAACAAGTACGCTAACACTAACCCGTACCCTAACACGTACGCTCACCTTAAACCGTTGTCGTACACTAACCTGTCCCCTAAACCGTCACCGTCCCCTCACCCTATCCCTAACCCTAACCCTAACCCTAACCCGAACCCTTACCCGAAGCCTTACCCTAAACCGTCCCCTAATCCTAACCCGTACGCTAACACTAACTCATACCCTAACGCGTACGCTCACACTAAACCTTTGTCGTGCCCTAACCTGTCCCCTAAACCGTCCCCGTCCCCTAACCCTAACACTAACCCTAACCCTAACCCTTACCCGCAGCCTTACCCTAACCCGTCCCCTAATCCTAACCCGTAGGCTAACACTAACCCGTACCCTAACACGTACGCTCACCCTAAACCGTTGTCGTACCCTAACCTGTCCCCTAAACCGTCCCCGTCCCCTAACCCTAAACGTAACCCTAACCCTAACCCTTACCCGAAGCCTTACCCTAACCCGTCCCATAATCCTAACCCGTACGCTAACACTAACCCGTACCCTAACACGTACGCTCACCATAAACCGTTGTCGTACGATAACCTGTCCCCTAAACCATCCCCGTCCCCTAACCCTAACCCTAATCCTAAACCTAAACCTAACCCTTACTCGAAGCCTTACCCAAACCCGTCCCCTAATCCTAACCCGTACGCTAACACTAACCCGTACCCTAACACGTACGCTCACCCTCAACCGTTATTGTACACTAACCTGTCCCCTAAACCGTCCCCGTCCCCGTCCCCTAACCCTAACACTAACCCTAACCCTTACCCGAAGCCTTACCCTAACCCGCCCCTATTCCTAACCCGTACGCTATCACTAACCCGTACCCTAACACGTAGGCTCACCCTAAACCTTTGTCATACCCTAACCTGTCCCCTAAACCGTCCCCATCCCCTAACCCTAAACCTAACCCTAACCCTTACCCAAAGCCTTACCCTAACCAGTACCCTAATCCTAACCCGTACGCTAACACTAACCCATAGCCTAACACGTAAGCTCACCATAAACCGTTGTCGTACCCTATCCTGTCCCCTAAACCGTCCCCGTTCCTAAACCCTAACCCTAACCCTAACCCTAACCCTTACCCGAAGCCTTACCCTAACCCTTCCCCTAATCCTAACCCGTACGTTAACAGTAACCCGTACCGTAACACATACACACACCCTAAACCGTTGTTGTACACTAACCTGTCCCCTAAACCGTCCCCGTCTCCTAACCCTATCCCTAACCCTAACCCTAACCCTAACCCTTACCCGAAGCCTTACCCTAACACGTCCTCTAATCCTAACACGTACGCTAACACTAACCCGTACCCTAACACGTACGCTCAACGTAAACCGTTGTCGTACCCTAACCTGTCCCCTAAACCGTCCCCGTCCCATAACCCTATCCCTAACCCTAACCCTAACCCTGACCCGAAGCCTTACCCTAACCCGTCCCCTAATCCTAACCCGTACGCTAACACTAACCCGTACCCTAACACGTACGCTCACCCTAAACCGTTGTCGTACCCTAACCTGTCCCCTAAACCGTCACCGTCACCTCACCCTATCCCTAACCCTAACCCTAACCCTAACCCGAACCCTTACCCGAAGCCTTACCCTAAACCGTCCCCTAATCCTAACCCGTACGCTAACTCTAAACCGTACCCTAACACGTACGCTCACCCTAAAACGTTGTCGTACCCTATCCTGTCCCCTAAACCGTCCCCGTTCCCTAACCCTAACCCTAACCCTAACCCTAACCCTTACCCGAAGCCTTACCCTAACCCTTCCCCTAATCCTAACCCGTACGTTAACACTAACCCGTACCGTAACACGTACGCTCACCCTAAACCGTTGTCGTAACCTAACCTGTCCCCTAAACCGTCCCCGTCCCCTAACCCTATCCCTAACCCTAACCCTAACCCTAACCCTTACCCGAAGCCTTACTCTAACCCGTCCCCTAATCCTAACCCATACGATAACACTAACCTATACCCTAACATGTACGCTCACCCTAAACCGTTGTCGTACCCTACCCTGTCCCCTAAACCGTCCCCGTCCCCTAACCCTAAACGTAACCCTAACCCTAACCCTTACCCGAAGCCTTACCCTAACCCGTCCCCTAATCCTAACCCGTACGCTAACACTAACCCGTACCCTAACACGTACGCTCACCATAAACCGTTGTCGTACGATAACCTGTCCCCTAAACCATCCCCGTCCCCTAACCCTAACCCTAACCCTAACCCTAAACCTAACCCTTACCCGAAGCCTTACCCAAACCCGTCCCCTAATCCTAACCCGTACGCTAACACTAACCCATACCCTAACACGTACGCTAACCATAAACCGTTGTTGTACACTAACCTGTCCCCTAAACCATCCCCGTCCCCGTCCCCTAACGCTAACACTAACCCTAACCCTTACCCGAAGCTTTACCCGAACCCGCCCCTATTCCTAACCCGCACGCTAACACTAACCCGTACCCTAACACGTAGGCTCACCCTAAACCGTTGTCGTACACTAACCTGTCCCCTAAACCGTCACCGTCCCCTAAACCTAACCCTAACCCTAACCCTAACCCTAACCCGAACCCTTACCCGAAGCCTTACCCTAAACAGTCCCCTAATCCTAAGCCGTATGCTAACTCTAACCCGTACCCTAACACGTACGCTCACCCTAAACCGTTGTCGTACCCTAACCTGTCCCCTAAACCGTCCCCATTCCCTA